>NW_023601543.1:76234214-76467623 GCF_014898055.3 Talpa occidentalis | reverse complement strand
GGTGCAGCAATTATTTTCCCTCATTTCTGTCCTGTTCTCAATCATTATGCCAATAGATAGCTATAAAGAATACAGTGCTTCTCGGGCTCAGATCAAAGTCCCAATCCTACAAAAAAACGTCCTCAGAAGTAACTGCCTGGGCCTCCCCCATGGCGGTGGCGCAGCGGTTGAGCGCTGGGCTGCGAAGCTGCCCGCAGCCTCTGCAGTGCTGGTTGGATTCCCGGCCACCAACGAGAAATGTTTATTATTTTACTGTGTCCCACATGGCGTGCAGACCTCTCCTGCCGCGCCCACTGCTCCCCTCAGCAGTGTATTTCGTCAGTCTGCCTGTTCTGTTCCCTGCTCTGGCTCTGGTGAATTCTCTCACCCTCCCGCGCTTCTGACTGTACCCAGTGCTTGTATAAATAAATAAATAAATCTTTAAAAAAAAAAAAAAAGAAGTGAGTACCTATAAGTAAGCAGGGAGAGTCCTAATGGAATCCATTCTCTAACATCATCTTCCATACATACATTCTCCCAAAATATATGTACCTACAAAAAATCCTCGATCTCAGTCGGGTTTTCTTCCCTTTCCTTTCATAATCAACCTTCCTATCGATCTAGTATAAATCCCTTAGAAGAAAAAATAGTTGTAAGGCTTGGCAACCTTGTTTACACGCCAGTTTCTGTAGCGTGACACTGGCAGCAGAAGCAACCAAAGTAAAAGTCATTGAATTGGAAATCACCAAAGTTGGACATTTTCTTGATAAAGGACAGTAACAATAAAGTGAAAGACAATCCACAGAACGATAAAACATATCTGCCAATTATAAATCTGATAAGGTTGTAGTATCCAGAATATACAAAGAACTCACAAAACTTGTCAAAAAACTCAAGCAATGGGAAACATATTAGACATTTCTCTCGAGAAGAGAAAGATGAACATGAAATTTGGGGGCAGTAAAAATACTTGTATCATATTATAATGATGAATATATGTCATTATATAGTTGTCCAAACTCACACAATGTGCAACACCAAGAGTGAACTCTAAGGTAAAGTATGGACTTTGGGTGATGATGTGCAGTGTACATTCATCCATGGCAACCACAAAAAAAATGTAGCATCTGGTAAGTGACACTGATAATGGGGTGAGGCTATACAAGTATGGAGGCAGTGGACATATGGGAAATCTCTGTACCTTCCTCTCAATTGTGTTGTGAACCTAAAACTGTTCTTTAAAGAATCTTCTTTTAAAAAAGGATTACTAGGCCCTCCCTGGTGGCGCAAGGGGTTAAGCACCACACTATGAAGCAATCCGCAGCCTCTGCAGTGTGAGTTCGATCCCCAGCCAGCCAGGGAGCAACCCACATGGTGCAGCAGACCTCTCCTGACTTGCCCACTGCTCCCCTCAGCAGTCTGCCTGTTTTGTTCCCCACTCTGTCTCTGGTGAATCTTCTCACCCCCCCGCATCTCTAGCCTGTACCCAAGATCTTATATGCATACATAAATAAATCTTTTTTAAAAAAAAAGGATTACTGACTCGTGGTACAATGTGGATGAACTTTGAAAAAATAGCAATATGTGAAAGAAGTCATTCACAAAAGACTATGTATTGTATGATTTTCATTTATAGCAAATGTTCACAATAGGCAAATCCTTAGAGTCAGAGAGACAATTACAGGCTATCAGGTGACGGGGAGTAGGGGGAACTGCTAAGAGGTATGAGGTATCATTTCGAGGTAAAGGAAATGTTCTGGAATGAGATATTGGCAGTGATTGCACAACAGTGAAAATACTAAAAATGACTGAATTGTACATTTTAAAATGATAACATTGATGATGTAAGTGATGTATGTGAACTGCACTTGAAAAAACGTCATAGTAAAATAATAAACATTTCTTAAACTCACAGTTTGCGTGGGTCAGGAACTCGGGAACTGCTAAGCTGGGTGGTTGTGGTCCAGGGCAACACCTGAGGCTGCGGTTGAGATGTTACCAGGGCTGCAGTCATCACAATCAACTGGAGCAGCAATATCTGCTTCCAAGGAGGTACAGTCACAAAGCTAAGTAAGGTGGTGCTGGTAGTTTGTGCAGCCCTCGGTTTTCCCCCACCTAAACTTCTCCGGAGACTCTTTGAGTGTCCTCATGACTTGTAGAATGAGAGTGGGACAAATGTTGCTACAGCAAGAGACCAAAAGTTTTACAAGGTTTGGTCAATGTCTCCTGTAGATTGAGGATCATAGGAATTACTTCATGTCTGACTCACACGAGTAAGGCCTAAAGGCTGGGGCTGGAGCCGTCCCTGGCAGAAAGGAACTGCCAAGGGTTCCCTGTGTTTCCAGGGGACAAATATGAATTCCAGAAGACAGTGTCTCGGATCACCATAAAAGGAAAAACAGCCAAGTGAATCACACGTGTAGAAGGACTTCGACTCAGGCCTGGGTCACAAAAGGGCTGGGGACTGAGGGAGCGTCTAAGTGGCATGTCACAGGAAATACGGTGGCTGTGACATCCTGAGGTGCTCCAAGGAAGCTGTAAATGACACCGGGCACTTCCTCCATATCACAGAGCCAACCATGTGAGGTGGACCCTTCCCCCACAGTCCTTGATCTCTCTGGGACCCCACAGAGAGCAGAAAGAGTGTGTGTCAAATTTACATTTAAACATTTATGTGACCATTGACTAATGTCTGTGACTGTCACTGGAATTTTAGCCTGTTAACAGCAGGGAGATATTTGTTTTGTTATTGCTGCCTCCTGATGACGGTGTTCCTGCTACCATAAGCATTAGAAGTGAATCCCTAAGTGTGGCCCACATTTCAAGATAGGTTTTTACCCTTGTGTTGTGAAATCAGACCAGGTATTAATATCTCCCATCTGCAAGTGAAACGTGGGCTCAAAGAGCTTAAATAAATTTCCCCGGGCTGCAAGGCAGAGCTCGGAGTGAAAGCTAGAAACTGCTGACCCCACAGCCTGTGCTCTTCACCTCCATCAGTGACGGCTCTTAAACAGACGTTGTGAAACCATGGACGCTTGGGTCCATGCCCCACCCCTGCAAAGACCTCTTAGATCATATCTAGGGCTTGGTGCCTATACATGAATGTTTCTAAGCTCCCCGGGCATTTCTGAGGTGCATCCTAAATAGAGAAGCACCCTCTCTGCCTGATGATTTTATACTATTAATATGGACAGTTGCATTTAAAAAAAAAATAAAAGATTCTCAGAAAAAAATAATAATAATATGGACAGCTGCCCATCGCAGGAGGGGGAGTGCCTTGGGTGCAGGGTCCCCACCTCCAGCCCTCTTGTGATGCCACCGTGACCGCACAATGCTTGCGCAGATGCTGAGAAATATCATTGGACGAGAGGATTCAGAGCAAGTGCCACCCAGAATGTCAGCTGCCAAGGGGTTCCAGTGAAGCTGAGGGACACTTGGGGGTGGCCAGCCAGGCCACTCTCTCCAGTGGGTGGGAAGTTCACTGGGGCCCACTTGGTAGGCAGCCCCTCCTGCCAACTGGGGCACCTAGCTCAGGAAATAACGCTCACCCCAAGCTTCCTCTCCTACTTCCCAAACGTAAGAGACCCAACTCAGGGTCTAGAATTTACTGAGGCTTGGTGGCTATTTGTCCAACCAGCAGCATGGATCACCGAAACCGACCTCGGGGCAGAATCCCCGGAACTCAGGCCCGAACCCCCAGAACCCCACCTCCGCTCTATGTGGAACAGGAGGCCAGGGAAGGAGAAGAATGGGAACAGCGCGAGGTACCTCGCCAGAGGACTCCAGTCTACGGCCCCCCAGAAAACGAAGAGGTGACAGACAGTGTTACGGGTAAGGATGTGCTCTCCCTGCCTGGGCAGTGGGGAAGTAGCTTCATATTTTTCCTGGGGTGAGGGGTGAGTCTGGAAAGGGCAGGTTTGTCACAAGGAGCAAGACAACCATGTGTGACAGCATCCTGGAACTAGCACAGGCTGTTGGCCATTATTTAAATTTATTTCAGCTCTTTGAGCCCACATTTCCCTTGCAGATGGGAGTTGTTATTTACAAGTTCAAGAGCTTACAATAGGAAACGCCCACCCAGGTGCCAGGTGCCTTGGGAAACAGAGACATCAATTATCCACCCCAGGGAGCTGGCTGTCTAATGGAAAAACTACAAAATGTTAGGGTGTCTTCTGCGGGGTTCAGAAAGGTGACAGGAGGATAGAAGGGGAGTATAAAGGCTGCTGAGGGCTGCCGTCTTTCTGGGGTGCGTTGTCTCTTCCTGCAATTGTCACCTGCCCTCTTAGCAAGTGGGTGATGGTAGAACACTGCTGGCAGAAAGGGCTTTCTGGGAACGTATCAAGTCTTGATTTAAAAAAAAAAAAAACTACATACCTAGCGAGGGTCTTAAGTCATCAAAGTGTGGCTTTTCTGCTGGAAGAAAGTAAGCGGTCTGGAGAGCTTGCTTTCCAGGCTCCATCTTTCGTCTCCAAGTTTTCCCAGGACTTAAAAGGGCTACAACTGCAGAGGGGGGTCACGGCACTGTTCACACGGGCCCCTACAAGGAAAAGGAGAATAAATGTCTGTTTAAGGTATAAAATGCAAACCATTCAGAGGTAGTCGGTTCGTTTCAGGTGTTTGGCTGCTTGTTTGTGTTTTGAGGGGGAGGGGTCCGGCAGTGAGGCTTCGTGAGAGACGGGGAAGGAGGGGTCAGGAGGTGTAAACAGACAAGGGCGGAAGGGCAAAGTCACCGGTGGAGACCAGCGATCAAGCAAGGGCGGAGGCCAGTGGGCGGTGAAGCCTTGTGGGGGAAGACCTGGGACAATGCTGCGGCAGGCAGGAGGGAGGGCCCACGGGGTCAGCCGAGGCTGGCACCAAGGCGGTGTTGGTTGAGTTAGGCCTGGCCTGGCAGCTGAGGTCTGCAGCCACGGTGCGGGAGCCAGCTTCTGCGGGGGTTGGGAAGAACCGCGTGGGGCGAGCAGTAGGGGGCGGGGAAGGGGTGAGGAAGGGAGCCAGGTCCTTCAGCTGTAGCGCCATTAAACTTTTACAGAGCATGTAATGGGCAGAACTGCGCCCAGGGGTGAGTTTGGAAAGGGCAGGTTTATCACAGGAGCATCCCGAAACTAGGACAGGCTGTTGGGCAGTAGCTGTTATTTACGAGCTCAACTGCTTATAAAAAGCAAATGCTCGCCAGGTGCCAGGTGCCTGGGGAAACAGATGCATTGGGCATCGATTTCCGCCCCGGGGAAAGGCTGTCTAATAGAAGACAAGTTGTTGGGGTGGTTTGTGGGGCATATTCAGAAAGGTGACAGCTCCCGGGACGCTCGAAGGGACGGAGGGACGGACGGGGAAGGGGACCTAGCGCGGCTGCTGAAGGATCGGATTCCGGGCCGGAAGAGTTGTGAGAACACACAACTCTGCTGGGACAAAGTCGGTGCGTCTGGGAACTTTTGAGATCTCAATTGAAATAATCAACAAAAGGAAGACACCTTGGAGACAGGCTGTAGTCACCTGTTTGCCCTCGCCTGCTGGAGGAGAGTCAATGGTCCGACCTTTCCTCTCCCAAGTTTTGCCAGGACTTACAAGGGCTGCACCTAGAGGGGAGTCGCGACACTGCCCGCACCCCTTCCGTGCCAAGGGGCGGGCACAGCTTGCAGTGCTCAAATGCAAGCAGTTCACAGGCAGGTTGGGTTGGTTTCGCTTCGGGGAGAGGGCGGAGGCGCTCGCTGGCCCGGCTTCGTGCAGCGGCCGGGCGCGGAAGGAGGGCGAGAGCGCGCGAGGCCAGTCGCGGGCGACGCCGCCGGTCGCCTCCGCGGCGCTGGGCGAGGCTGCGAGCCGGGCCCGCCCCAGAGCGCAGGCGCGAACGCGGGCTGGGGGCGAGGAGGCGGGGCTGGCGCCCACGTGGCGGGGGGGGGGGTCGGGGGGCGGAGCAGGTCTCGCGAGGCCGCGCCCCGACTCGCGCGGGCAACTCGCGCGCGCTTGGAGCTGCCTGGCGGCGGGAGGAGTCGCGCGCCTGCCGAGGCACGAGTGCCCGCTCGCACGGTCATGGAAGCGCCGCCGCCGCCGGCCGCGCCGACTGCACTCCCGGGTCGGAGCCGAAGGCGGCTCCTGCTGCCGCTGCTGCTGCTGCTGCTCCGGGCCGGGGCGCTGCGGGGCCGGGAGACGGACGAGAAGCCCCGAACCCGGGAAGAGGAGTGCCACTTCTACGCGGGTGGACACGTGTACCCGGGGGAAGCGTCCCGGGTTTCGGTCGCCGACCACTCCCTGCACCTTAGCAAAGCCAAGAGTAGGTGGCGCCCGCCAAGTGGGGGGTGGGGTGCCCGGTGGCGTAGGGCGGGGGGGGGGAGGTGGGGAGAGCCGGGGGACACGTGCACGCGGGTTTCGATGGCTGCCCGGGACCTGGCTTGGGCGGCACCTCCTGCGCTGCCTCCGGTCCCTGGGCAGGCCCGGCTCGCTCCTGGGGGTGGTGGCACGGAGGAGGGTTCCGGCTCTGAAGACAGGGATGGTCAGATTTGGGAAGAAGTAGTGGTTACCCCAAAAGCCGCAGATGAGGGGAAAGGAGTGGCTCTTGTCCCGAGCTTGCAGGCATCGAGGATGTTGTGCAAACTGAAACACTTCCTCAGACACCGAAAAGCGCCTGCAGCACATCACATCTGTTTTCAAGTACTGTTTCTGGGACGAATGCATTGATGAGTTCAATAGTGATTCCCAGAAAGTTTGCTTAAACAGAAAAGTGGCTAAACGACCCGCCCAGGAGGTCAAACGTTTCTTTTGTTTTTGTTGCCAGTGCTAAAGACAATTAAAAGCCATCTTCCCCCAAAACTGTCCCTACAGGGTGTTCTTTGTGTTTCTCAGAAATGAAGAACTTGCTTCAGGGTGTGCTTTGGCCACTTTTTGTGGGGAGATGGAGAAAAAGAGATTGGAAGTAACACATTGGGGTTGATGATAAACCTCGTGGCAAGTTTGTGACCTGCCAGTTTGGCTTTTGATTATTTGCATTTCCATCCGGTGTACACAGCTAATGGCCACTTGCAGGAAGGACACGTCAGACTAAGTGGATTCTGAGAAAGTTGTGGCCTGCTGCATCTGGTTGTTAAGATAAGCCGAAAAGAAGTGGGCTAAAGAATAAAGAGACAAAGGGACAAGACTGTCCCTTGCTTGCTTTTAAGTAACCTGCTTTTCTTAAGGCTCATTTGGCAGCCTGCACAAGTGTGTTTGGCTTTTGTGGTTTAGTTAGAGCGTATTCTGGACCGTTATTCAGTGAAAAAAATAAATAAAGCTTCACAATTATGAATCCCTATTGTTAAAGGGGATGTTATGACTTAGGATGAAGTGGGAACAATAAGTGAGAAAAACTGTTTTGTTTCTGTAAACATTTGCATTTCTTTCCTACTGAAAATTAGCAACTTTTGAGAGGGTTGTTTTAAAAACCCAGTCTTGCACTTTTAAAAATCATTGTATTTCTAGGTCTTGGGGGTTTTCCTTGCTTGGGAAGATAGTTTGAAATACATCAGTCATTTAAATGTTTACTGGCCCTACATGTATTTCCCATAAGAACAAATCCCATCCAAGTCTGCTCATGGAAGCAAAAACTTGTAACAATAGATTTCCTTTTTCCCAGAAACCTTTTCAGATTTTAGCTATTTGTCACATTTCTACGTCACTTGTAGGCTTATCCAATACAATTAAAGATACAAGGCTTTTATTCATAAAGTGGAATATTGCGCCATTAAAGTCATACTTTAAATAATGATTAATATGAAACACAGTTAATGATTCCCTGCTTCTCTTTAAAAGTGGGGGCGTGCAACATGATTCTAATTTCTCTTTAAAAAAGAGTCTGAAAGGGAAGAGATCAAAATGTTAGCATGGATGGGGGGTGAGAGGATTTAAATATTCTTTCTACTGCTCTACATTTGCCAGAATCTTTGTTAATTATAGGATCTATATTCAGGACAATTTTTGTTTTTTAATAGATGCAAGGGACTGCTTTGGGAATTCCATTTATAGATCTTAACAAAGTCACTGCATTTTTTTGGCTCTATAAATGAGGGGGTTTTTTTAACACTGCAATTCTTAAAGCAAGAACTCAAGTTTTTTAGAATCACGATTTTCAGAACAAATACTTGTTTTTCAGATTTGATATTCCCAATATGCTAAAATCATCATGGAGTGTGGTGGTGAGATCATTACAGTTATAACCTGCACTTAAGTAGTAACATATATCTATAAATCATAGATTGTTCAGTACTCTTCTAATTCTCCCTCCTGCCTTTACCTAATCACATCAGGATATTTATTTGAAGTAGGTTGCTGGCTCAAGATAAACTATCACATGTTGTATATTAACTTCAGAGAGAAAGTCATCTTAAATTTGTCTCTTTTTTGGAGTGACCAAAAATGCTAGCAGTTATACAAAATACAATAAATGCTGGCTATTATAAGCCTTGGTTTCTAGGACTCTCAGCCAAACTTGGAAGCAAGTATTGACTTCAGTGTATCTATTTGTTTTGAAAGTTTAAATGCTATGTAAATGTGTTAGCAGAAGATCTAGGTATATTATTATCAAAGCCTGTTGGCTAGAATTACAGCATGCCCTTGAGAGGCACAAACTATTCAGTATCCATCAGGTCACTTGAAAGCTGACCAAGGCAGGCGGGGAGCAGGGCTGGGGCAGGAATCTCCTCTTTCAAAGCTCTCTAGGAAAATAATCCCATGACCTGGGCGTTTACCCTTCTCACCTGCCCAGGATGCATTTTCAAATTTCCTACTTGAGTGTAGTCTGATCTGCAGCAGGTCCTTTTTGTGTATGTGAGAAACTACACAAACGTTTAATTAGTACATCTGAAAGACTGCCATTGGAGAACGGAAAATCTAATTCTTTGAATTACAGGAAGTTGATTAACTTGGAGAGTCTATAGTGCAATATCCAGTAGGGTTTAGTGCACGGATAGAATGTAGGAGGTCTGTGAGCATGAATAGAACCAAAATAGTTTAACCTCCAACTGAAATTTAGCATTTTTTTCCATTATGAACCTCTGTAACAAACCACATTAGCATCAGCAGCACTTGCTTGTACCCGTCACCTATGGAATCATGGATATTTTCATGCTACATGATGGTTATTGCAGGTATCCTGAAACATCGTCGACTCACTGCTATCTTGGATAGTTATTAGATCACTGCTAGAACTTGCCATTTTAAGGTGTTAATAAAAGGGTTATCAACAATTTATTTTTTATTTTGATAACTGCACTTCAGTGTAATTGGTTTCCTTTGTAATCCTATATCTTATTCTGAGAAGTCCATAAGCTCCGTCAGACTGCTTCACCAAACCCTGATCTTTAGTGATTTCCTAAGGATGTCCTGTTATCCCATAACTTTCTCAATGTTATAATTTTTTTTTTTTTTTTTAGTTTCTAAGCCAGCACCCCATTGGGAAGGAACAGCTGTAATAAATGGAGAATTTAAGGAGCTCAAGTTAAGTGATTACCGTGGGAAATACCTGGTATTCTTCTTCTACCCACTTGATTTGTAAGTAACACACGTACATAACAGCTAGTAAAGTCTCAGTCATTATCAATCATCATTCAAGAACATCAAATAAGAAGAAATTATTTTCTTTAGCTCTTGATTCGTAAAAGGCAAGCTAAGATGAAGAATTTTTTCAAGAACTTCTAGATATTTCAGAATCATAATTCATTGCCCCCAATGACTTACCACTACATGATGATGTTACCACTGTAATCATCGGAGAAAAGCTACAATTATATTCATTAAGCTATACCTACTAACGCAAGAAAATGGACTGATAATATTTTAAAAAGCATTTCATAGCAAGATTTACACCACAAATCTCTTTATAATGTCTCTGTTAACTAGAAAATTAATATGCTCTTTTCTCTGGTAATGCCATTTAACTATGGTCTTACTATTTTTATTCTTTGCTGCATCTGGTGCTTTCATGTGATTTGAATTTTCCTGAAAATATTGTATAAGCTTAAGAAATATTACCTATTAATACAAATTGTGTTACTGTGGGTTTTTTTCCCTAATTTTAACTCTGTGGCAGTGGGCACTTTTGTAAACAGTCTAGAAGTTGACTCAAAATAAATGCTCTTGCAGTTTCAGTCACATGGAAGATACGGAATGTCTTCCAAATTCCAAGAAAGTTAAAAGATACCGAAAAGAGAGTTATCCCAACTTTAATCTTTTTGGTATTTGAATAGGTTGTGGTTACCAAAAGTAAGCAGAAGATTCTTTTCTCTTTGCCACTGTATATTCAGGTCTTTTTTCCATGAGGACTAATTTAGAACTATGTAAATAAAATTTAAACTTGCAAGGAGGATTTACTTGAACACATCTCTATATGTTGCCTCTAAGCCTCTATATAGGTTCAAATAGTAGGCATTTTGGTTTTGTGGTGATCTCTATTGTCACTACTCAAATTCGCCACTGTAGCACAAAGACAATCATAAATAATACATTAAGGAATCTGTGTTTTTGTGTTCCAGTCAAAGGTTATTTACAGAAAAATAAGATAGACTGTACATTGAGGTTTGCCGACCCATACTCAAAGCCAAAAAGGACACATTCTCATAAAATCAGTACACTGAGTTTAAGTCATGAATCTACATAATACATGATCTTTTAAATTAGTAAGAAATTCCTTCTTTCTAATCATCTAATATCGTGACTTGACTAGCTAAAACCCATATTTCCTAATAGAAGCCAGAAGTAGAACTTTTAAAATGCAGAAAATAGGCCTTCTAAATTCATGTTGTTACAAAACCAAAACGTTAACACATTTGTTAAGTACATATGACACCAAGCCTAAATTTTGAAATTATTCTAACATAGCTGTTATGCTGTTATGCTGTTTCTCTGGTGTTATTTAAAACTCCATAATGAATAAGACGCAGCAAGTCAGAATGTGACATGAGCAGTAGTCTTCCAGGGAAAAGAACTCCTTTCTGTTGCTTCTGCCTCATTCAGACTCTGGGCCTGGTGAAAGAAGGAAGAGTTCTGGGCCATTTGCCGCAGTTTCCAAGGAGGAAAGTCACAAATGTAACCTATCAGTTTCCTGCCAGCACTTTTTCTCCATCCTCACTAAGAATTTGGGCAAATGTGTCTCTAGGTAGCATTTCTTGGGATAATAGGAAGGAAGGCAAGGGCTGACTATGCCTACCTTTTGGAAAATATTAAAAATACATATTCTAGCCCAGGTGTCCAGGGATGTTATCTAGATTAGAACTGTCTGCTTGCACGTCGCAGTCATTCACTTGAACAACTGATACATTTGAAAAGCCCGTTATTGGGCTGTGGTAGGAACTTATCACCCCCTACATAAACACTTCCCAAACTTTCTTGACCAAACACACAGTAGGACATACATTTTTCATTGCCACCCAAAACAGCCACATACACAGAGAACATTCAGTCTGTGTGCCTCCGTGCAGCCGTGCTCATTCAAATAGTATAAAACTTCCAGACCAGATAGTCAGTGGCCACTTCCCCACCTCCTTCCCGTAGTTGCGCTTCCCCCCTGTTCACTTTCAGAAACTCCCAGTGCTAAAGCCAACTTGGAGTTAAGTTTGGTAAATGTAATCTCTCCCCTGAAAACTCTCATACACACTCATACATACATGTTTCATAGCCTCCCCTGTGGCTGATGGAGTCTCCTGTTTTCCATTTCATCTTTTTAAATGTTGGTTGGTTGGAACTCAGTAAATTGGCTTAAGGTGCCCCTACTATGATTTGAAAAATACTACCCTAAGGCGATATTCTCCAAATATGCCCTTCTGACAACATGAAAGAATAACGGAGTAAAATTTCGTGGCTGCCATGGGATGGGGAGACAAGGTGGAAGAGGCCTTACAAGAAAGGGAGAGGAATGGGAGAGCATTTCCTCATCACCAAAATAGAGAGGCATCTAGCTCAGAAGGTGGATATAGGAATTTTTTTAAATATTGAAATGATGTAAAAGTTGTATAGATCCTTTGAAAATTGTAACGCACTATATAAATACAGAGTATTATTAAAGCTAATAAAATTGGGGGGAGCTGCTGCCATGAGGAACTCTGTAATAGATGTTTTCCAATTAAATGATACTTGATTAAATGGCAGTCTCAGACTACTCCACCTTGAAAAAGGTTAGTATTTAAAATTATTCTTAATATGCATTTTTATATACTGAAGATGTTTATATAAAAACTAAAGCATATGAAACCTCAGGTGTATATGTGTATTTGAGAATACTGATTTTTTTTTTCAGCACTTTTGTGTGTCCAACCGAAATTATCGCCTTTGGTGATAGAATTGAAGAATTCAGATCCATAAACGCAGAAGTGGTAGCATGCTCCGTTGATTCACAGTTCACCCATTTGGCCTGGTCAGTATCTTACACCTGTATTTATAGGGGAAAGAATGGATTTACTCTTGGGCCTCCCTGGTGGCGCAGCGTTTGAGCGCTGGGCTGCGAGGCTGCGGGCAGCCTCTGCAGCACAGGTTCATTCCCCGGCCGCCGGCGAGGGTCCCACAAAAAAAAAAAAAAAAAAAAGAATGGATTTACTCTTAAAGTTTGGGCAAACAACTCTTACCATGTTAAGAATGTTGTCATTTATCAGGCAGTTTGTAAACAGATTTATCTAAGAGCTGCTAGTTCAGTGAAGTTATGGTAAAAATGCTGAAGGATTTTATAGGACACTTCAAAATTGGGGGTAACAGTTAAATGCAAAAGACATAATATCCATAGCAAAATAACTGACTTTTATGATAACTTTATGATGATAAATTGGCTGACCTTAATTAGTCTGGAGAAAAAAATTTAAAATACAGTAGCTAAGCCAAATTCAAAAAAGCTGAAGCAGTGATTTTATAGTTAATTTTAAAATAATTTTTAGAAATTCATTAAACATGAAAAGATATCCCACATAAGTAATTGCAAGGAATTTCAAATTAAAATTACAAAATATAGCATTTTTCCCTGATTGATTGGCCAAGATTTCAAATATTGAAACCTTTCATGCACTGTTTACAAAGATATGAAGAAGTGACACATTTGGTTCAGACAACAATGACCATTTGGTTCAGAATGTCTGGAGAACAATTAGGCGTATGTTTCAAAATTTGAATTGTTCATATTGATGTTTTTAAGGTAACATTCAAAATAAGTTTTTATCCATTTGCAATTATATATATACATATCTGTATACATATATAATTAAAATATATAACTAAAACTTAAATTGGTTCCCTTCATAATTAATTCTTAGATATTTTAAAATGCAATTATGTAATATACTTGATTTCTTTAAGCATCTCAATTTTCAGACAAACCTTCCCAAGAACTTAAGCAGTTCTTGCAAGTCTAAAAAATAAATGTTATGTGTCTTAAGACCCTTTAAAATGTTTCTTTACTATTAATAAACTGAGTAAGATTTCCAATTACATGTTTTTAAATTGGAGTCACAAAGTGTATGTTATTCTAATATGCCAAATTTTCTTAAGCTTTATCAATAACTTAATATATAAATATGTACTGATTAAGTATAATATATTAAAACTGTGGGTTTAATTTGCTTCTTTTCTCTAGTAATTCTGGATCTTCATGGTATTAAGACACAAATAAACTGAGGAAAAAGTCGTCATTCCAACTAATTTGGGATTCTGAGGAAATTTGGGGGATACATTCTCAGCTGGATAGGTTTCATACCAGCCAGAGATTTCTACTTGGATGTCAGAACTGGGGCTGCAGACATCTGAAGCAGGGCTTTCCTGTTTCCTAGCTGCTAGGTCTGTGCCTTCCCAGTGGGACACCAGTCTACACCCCCCCATTTAAGATTACAGAATACTTACATCTGAAGAATGACACATCTGAAATTGTAACTTCCTTCACTACTTCAAGTGAACTTTGCATTTCTTTGTCTCTTAAAATATTAAAATGTCACCCCTTGTATTCTGTCTTCTTGTCACAATTCTAAGGTTACGTTATGACAGCACATCCCCTTTGATCTGTCACTTCCACTTCTAGGAATGAACCAGACTAGCATACGAAGTTGAGAATACAAGGATGTTTCCAGCCATGTTTATTAAAGCAGAAACAAAAACAATTTAAATGTGTTATCTTTAGAGATTAGTAAAATAGTTTGTCTATACATTAAAAATTTGGTGAATATTATTTTTGTTAGAGAAAGTGTGTGTGTGTGTGTGTGTGTGTGTGTGTGTGTGTGCGTGCGTGCGCATGCGTGCATGCGTGCGTGCACATGCAGAGAAAGTGCTGTTCTGGTATATGTCTTTTACTTAACTCTGAGGAGGTAACTGTTCTGTTTGTTTCAGGATTAATACTCCACGAAAACAAGGAGGACTTGGATCACTGAAGATCCCACTTCTTTCAGATTTGACCCATCAGATCTCAAAAGACTACGGCGTGTATCTGGAAGACTCCGGCCACACACTTAGGTACTTTTCAGTGGTTTCACATTATCACAAATCCAAATATATTTGTAATCCTCCTTGACATGGAGTCAGATGATCAAGAAATATTCTTTTTGTAAAAATATTGCAGATAGTATTTAAAATAACCGGTGAGTGTCCTATTTAAACTGTGTGTCATAGACAGAGCTGGAAGATTAAAAGTCTTTGACCAACAGTGTCATTTTACAGATAAACATATTCATAGCATTCCATAAACTTAGCCAGTCATATAATTAGTTAATGGTAGAGCCCAGACTTGAACCCAAGTCCCAAAACACCTTGTCCATTTCTTTCTCCTCTTTCCAAATTGACTGCATTAATCTGCATCTTTGGAATGGGAAAAATTAAATATCTTACCCAACAGCTCTCACTGGGTTCCTTGAGTAAGAAATGCTAATATAATTATTAGAAAAAAGGGCAATTTTGGCTTAAAGCAGTTTTAATTTTGTTATAGTGTTGATTTGCTTTACAGTGCTAATGATTGCTTTTGAAAATGTTTTATGTGAATGTTGTAAATATTTTAATAATTCTGTGTTTTTTGTCAGTTTTGAGAGACTGTATTTCATATGCCATATAGTTCACCCATTCAAAGCGTACAAGTCAGTGGCTGTTAGTGCACTCAGAGCTGGGTAACCACCAACCACAGTCCATTTTAGAACATTTTCATTACCTGACAAAAGAAGCCAATGCCCATGAGCAGTGACTGCCCATTTCCCCCAGTCTCCTGCCCCTGGCCCTCAGCAACCACTAACCTACTTTGTGTGTTTATAGTTGCCTGTTCTGGACATTTCCTATGAATGGACTCCTATTTGGGCTTATGACTAGCCTCTCTCACTTAGCTTAATGTTCTCAAGGTTCATTCATACTATATCATATATCACCAAAATAGTTTCTTTTTTCTTTTTGTACTTGCCAAGTCTGATGTTTCAGCTTTCACAGAGTTTACTCCCAAAAGAATAAATATGCCACTAAAAAGACTGAGGCAATTGTAAAATTTGGATTTGAACATTAACCAAGTAAAGTTCAAAGTCTATTACAGCTATTTTATGTAATTATAACTAATAGTTTCCTCTTTCAATTATTTTTATTTTCATTAACGTTTCATGCACATATTTAAAAGTCACATTGTTTTAAGCAACAGTCCCCTCCCTGTCCTTCACCCTGCTTCTTGGAGGAGGCTGCTCTCAACTCTTTAACTACTGCTTTCACTGTTTGTCTCCATATGTCTGAATGTTGTACTCGTAGTGGATTTATCAATTTTGACATTATTTGTCATGATAAACGAGATTATCTTTCTTACTCCATCCCCAAATTTATCTTCCCAAGGTGTTACGGGTGTTTCCATTATACATTTTTCACTGCTAAGCTCTTAAAATGTAGTGTGCTTGGGATTACATTTCCTTTCTGGTAAACTTTGATTTTCTTGTAGCTAATAAACTATTTCATTTTTTTCTGTCTCATAGTTTCTATATACACATCGCTAATTCTTCCTAAACTCCCCAAGCTGAATTGCAACCCCTCTGAATCATACTTTAATTTTCCTCTGCCAATTGCCTTTTTATAGAAACCTTCATCTTGTTTCAATTCAGACTGACCACTCTGGGCCTGCCACACAGAACTGTTTTCCTAACACTTTGTTCTCCAGCATCCTGGGACTTAACCTTTAACTTTGTTAGATGCCCATTTTCTGCCTCCCAGGCCTGCTGTCATTTATATTTAATCCCTTGTTTTGTGAAGCACATATCATATATCATTCAGCCTTAGCTAAATTTTAGCTTTAGCTAATTTGAAAACAATAATCAGAACATTTTGAAACCATCTTACAACTTTTAGGAGAAGAAATCAAAGTAATTATACTGCTGCTTGCTCAAATTAAAAAATCAAAAGACTGATGTGTAGAAGAGCAGGCAGGATAGAAGCTTTTAGCTTCCTAATAAAAGGGCATTGGAAGGTAAAAAGCTTGAGGTATTTCATGTCTAAAAATGTTTTTTATTATGCTCTCAGGCTTGATTAATAATTTGGCAGGATATAGAACTCTAAATTGAAATGCATTTTCCTACAGACATTTGAAAACTTCCCTGCTACCTGTAGCTCCTGGGGTGGTTTTGAGGTATCTGTTGCTATTTTCTTATTTTTGATAAGAATGACCTCTCTTCTCTGTGAAAGAGACATACGTACATACTGCAAATATGGCAACTGTCTTAGTCTCAAAAATCTACCAAAGAGCAATTCACAAAATTAAAACATAACAGAAGGTAGAATTTTTCTGCGCAAGAAAAGGCGAATTTGCTTTCCTGGGCTGTGTGTTGGTATGCGTGATAAAGGCAAATTCAAATTGTGAGATCAGGCTCACTTCAGAACAGAGTTGGTCACCATTGCTGACGAATGTAGCTACATGAAAGAACACCCCTTGTGAATAGAAATTAACAATTTGGCCAAGTTGATCTGGACCAAGGGCAGTGAGCCCTAATTAAAGACACCAAGTTGTTCATTCAAAAAATGTATTGTAGGGCAAGCAAAACACTGGAATAATGTTTAATAAGATTGTAAAATAAAATTTCATATAACAGGTAATTTCATATAATTCTATTAAAAATATCTCATTATTACTTATAATACTGGTATACAAGCACTAGCCCCAATAACTGAAACCTTTTTTCTAATTCAAAGTATTGCATTGAAATCCACATTGACTTTAAAAGACAATAAAGTTCTTTGAGTTAAAGTTTACTTTAGAGTTTTATAGTGAGAATTCCAGATTAAACACTAGATAAGTGTGAGTGTGGAGGTACGTGAATGTACATGTGCACCAGCCAAGTAGTAGGTGGTAAGCTGGTTCTGTTGGCTCTGTGTAACTTCCTTATTTGTGGATGGTAGAAGGATTCATGTTAACTGGTATTTGGCCTCACTGAGGAAAGAAATGGGCTCACCTCTACCATTCTTATGTTTTACAGGGGCCTCTTCATTATTGACGACAAAGGAATCCTGAGACAGATTACTCTGAATGACCTTCCTGTGGGTAGGTCAGTGGATGAGACACTGCGTTTGGTTCAAGCATTCCAGTACACCGACAAACATGGAGAAGGTATCCTGCCCTTCTATACATCATAGTCTCTGGATTTTTTTAAGTTGAGCTAGCAGCAGTATAATTACTTTATTTCTTCTTCTAAAAGTTGTAAGATGGCTTCAAAATGTTCTGATTATTGTTTTCAAATTATTGCCCTATCTTTTTTAGTAGATCAAATTATTCTTTAAAGTGCTTTTAGCAAAATAGCATTAGTATAGCCTAAGCTGTAAAAATTTTCATTATTTGCAACAGTCCTTGGATAAGCTCAAAGAGAAAAGTTTCTGATACTGCCATTTTTCAAATTATACTGCTAGAAACTTAAAATGTACAGCAGGTCCTTGAATAATGTCATTTCATTAAGTAAGGATATACTGTACCAATCTGGCAGTATTTGTTGGCGGATTTACGTTATTTCGTTTAGCTTTTTTCTTCAAGATAGTTCAGTAATCCTCAGTTACTCAGTATCACACCAGTCTATCAACTCATCCTTTCACTCAGAGTTTTCGAGGTAGGGAAAAAGGTCAAATTTTGTTAAAATAGAACATATTATATATTCCTTTCAAAAGTGTAACTCAGCACTTAAGTCAGGGTACACTCTAAATTAAAGGGAAATCCTTCTTTCTGAATAATTTTAAAGTCTCGTTTGACAAACAGCAAGCCCTGGCATACCACAAAATCCTGCAAGAACCATGGCAGACATGGTTTATATCAACTTGGGAAATTTCTGCCATGCCCAGACTTTTCAGCTCACCAGATCCTGAAACTTTTCAACTTTGTTAGAGCAATATTCAATTTGATTTCTTATATTGTAAATGTAACTAAACATAACGACAAGATTAGCTGCCTGCTGATAAGCTCTGTGGCTAAAACTCTTTGGTACAAATAGGCAAACTAAGCAACACACACACACAAGCAAGCTAACAGAAGTCAAGTATTCAATGACCTAGAAAATAGTCTCATTAATATAGATGCTGTTTTCAGTTTTACTTGGAAAAGAAAAGCCAAGAGTCGCTGAAGAGAACTGAACTCTGTTTGTTGTCTTTTTGTTCCTTTCAGTCTGCCCTGCTGGTTGGAAGCCCGGTAGTGAAACAGTAAGTCAAATTGGTTTCTTGTTAAGGGAATGACAGAGGCCAAAAAACCCCCACAGCCTTAGGATAACTGTTCCTTGTACTAGAACTGTTTTGATTTTGTAAAAGTAAACATGGCTAGGCAGAAATCATGAAACCCAGTACTCTTTGGCCTGTAGGGAAAGTAGCTAAAACTGGAGAAAGAATATAGGGCTTAATACTGTGAATTTTAAAGCCTATCCCAGAGAACTATACCATTAAAAATAAACAAAGCAAATAGTGGAGACTGGGTAGAATAAATTTAGAGGTCTTTGAGATCATATTTTGAATTTCTTCCTATGTTGTAGCCAACAAAAAAGTCACAAGCAAAACCTTCCTAGATCTATTTGAAAACTTTTGAGAAAATCTGACTTCATTAGCATTGAAACTAATGATTTCCCCCCATTATCATTTGAAGGAAGAAAAGACTAAAATGGGTGCACTCATGCTTTCATTTATGGAGGATGTATAATTTGTAGACAATCCCTGAAGTAGTCGCTGGCCAAAGTACAATTTGGGAACTTGCTTGAACCTTTTTAAGTAATATGTTTATCTTCTAAAAACCAAGCATTTTACACAAACTGTAGTTAGGAAGTTGAAACATACTATAGAACATTGGAAGAAGAAATTGTTATCTTAGGATAACAGAAAAATACACACGTCTAAGACTTTGTTCCAGCAAAACAAAAAGTGCCACTAGCCAAAGACAGTGGAAGGTAGGATTTACTCTGTAACCTCAGATTAGGTAAAGGAACAGTTCAGTGGTTTTGAAACAGTTTTTGATAGGTTTGCAAACAGCTTTGCCTTTGCAGACCAAAGTTAATGTTACAATCCAAATTTATTTATCTCTACATAGATATGATGGATCTCAAAGAGGATTTAAAGTTATTCATTGAAAGTACTTAGAGCACTCGTTACTTTAAATCATAAAGTAGATTAGTTTGCAGTGATGATCAGAGGCTTACAGCTAGAAATATGAATCAGAAGCTATAGGCATCATCTGAGAAATCTTAAAAAGTATTTCCAAATACATCTCCTAGGTAGGGTGCACTTCCCCCTGGGAGCTGTAGCAAAACCAAGTGACTGATAAATTCACCATGAACCACAGGCATGTGCTAAAAGACCACCAAGAGCTCCCAACAAGTATAAATTTACTATGAATGATATTCTAGGATGAGTATTTTATATGCATTCAGAAAACATGTTGACTATCTACTTGATTAACTTGGGGGGGCCTAGAATTTGATGAAACCCTTGTGTTCTCCCTCCAAGAAAATGCACATACGTTATCACATACTGTATCTGGGTATTCTTTTTTATCCCTCAGCTTTACTAAAGTATAACTGACAAATAAGAATTGTATATTTAAAGTGTACAATGTGAAAATTTGATAGGTGTATACATTGTGAAATGATTACCACAACCGGATTAATTAACAAATTTGTCACCTCACATAAGTTACCTTTTGTTGTGTGGTGAGAATGCTTAAGATCTACTCTTAAAGCAGATTTCAAGTGTACACCACTGTATTTCTAACTGCAGTCACCATGCTGTACATTAGATCTCCAGAAATTATTCTTAACTATTTATAACTGAAGGCTCTTTGTCCTTCACTGCTCCCCTCTTGCCCTAGTCACAGCCCCTGGCCACCACTGTTCTACCCTGTTTGTCTGGGCATTCTTTCAGCAGACATTTATTGTTCACCTACTGTATGGCAACTGTTCAAATTGCTGTGACAGCCAAACAGAATCTGCTAGTGAACAGCACAGCCAAGGTCCCAACCCTTGGAGTGCCGTTCTACTTCTAGCTTTGGGTTGCAGCAGATGCTTTTAGAAACAGGTCAAAGGGAGTTGGCGGGATAGCGCCTGGGGTGGGGAGAAAGATGTCAGGGAAAACTTCTAAGCTAACATTTGAGTTGAATCTCGATTGAAGAGGGAGCCAGTCACGTAAAGAATAGCACAGAAAGAACAGCAAGGGCAGAGGCCCAAGGTGAGTGAGCCGGCCAAGCCCGCCAAGGAACAGAAAGGGGCCCGTGCAGCTGGAACAGGGACGCCAGGGTCCGCTGGCATGGCGGGTTGGAGTACAGTGAACTGACTGGGGAGTCGGTGGTGAGCACAGTAAAGGCAGCAGCTACTTTGGAGTAGTCCAAAGATGGGGGTGAAATAAGAGGAAATGAGGCAATTATGAAGAACTAGTTCAAGAAAGACAGCTTTGAGGATGAGAAGAAAAGTAGCTGGAGAGAGGACGTAGCACGTGGTGACATTTCTTCGAAGAGGGATGAGGTTTTCATCTCCATCTCCCTCAGTTCCCTCGTGATAGCTCCCTGATCTCAGTTTCCCATCTGCCAGTGCATGGCAGTCCCCAGGCCAGAACCTTTGAGTGGCTCTGCAGTACTCACAGGACAAAGTCCAGGTGCTTGTATGGCCAGTGAGCCTTCACATTCTTTGTTACTCTGGGCCTGTCCAGATCCTTCTCCAGGACTCACACACACGTGTTGTGTTTAGCCAAAACATGTCACTCATCTTTTTCCAAAATAAGCCCTGTTGTTTCACACCTATCTATCTTTGCTTAGTGCTTCCTTCCTATAAAAGCCTGGGAGACCTCTCCCTTCCTCTAAATTCTCATCTCTCAAGACATGCCACCTTCCCTGAGTTTTGCCCTGATGGCACCTCAGCCTCCGTGGAGTCACACAACCTGTGTCCTATTGTGCATCAAACTGTTGTGCACACATACAACTTCACCATGTGCTTGCATGAGCCTCAAAGGTCGGGGACATTGCTAGTTACTTATGTATCTCCCCCATGCCCAGCACACCGTTGGCACATAGTAGAGAGCCACAAGTACTTGCAAGCTGAATTTAAATGCAAGAGATTATAAATTGGTAAAGACAGAATATTCCTTGAAGTGATGCCTAAAAATTAGAAAACATTTATTCTAAATGCTAAGGAAAAATTCTGAAGAAAACAGAATGAGGCAGCTCTTTCTGCCTGCTTGTGTCTGCACACGGTCTTTCCTTTCCCTTTCATAATAAACCTGTCCTGTTGGGTATTAAAAAACACAGAACTATTGTAAGCTGATTTTGGTAGATAATTTTTTAAATAAGGATAGATATACTTTACCTATAACTAGGCAAGAAGCAGTTAATAGGATGTCAAATTATATTGCAAATTTCCAAAAAGTCAAGTTGGTTTCGAAGGCTGTGATGCTCGAGGCGGGAACACTTCTTTCCGAGTATTTGTTCTTCTTCACAGTTTGAAGTTAAAAGGTTGCATTCTTGCCTCTTGAGAATGCATTTGAAAACACTGCCCCCTTTTCAGGTTGTGGCATACCATCATTTCATCAGCAGATGATTTTAAAAATACATTAACATCTGTAGCCATGCTCTCTTAATGTGTTTGATTTAATTAGATCAAACCTGAAGATGTCATGAAAGCCTGGTGGCCAAGAGAAGAGCTGTAAGTAAATTTTGGGGTGCTTGAGTACAGATGTTAATTTATTAACAAATTATTTGCCTTTTGGGATAGTTGAGATTAATAGGTAGGACAAATTGAATTTTTCCTAAATAATTTGGTACACAGAAGCACATCTCTTCAGTCAAGAGGCGGGCAACTAATGTCAGACTTAATGATGTATTTTGGCTTTTAAAATGAATAATTTGCTTTTTTTTAAACAGATAATCCCGGATCCAGCCGGAAAACTGAAGTATTTCGACAAACTGAACTGAAAAATACTTCCTCACCTCAGGTTGTGATGCTTGAAACTTCTCAATAAACAAGGTTCATCACTTCATTACCATCCTGTGTCAGTCATTTTTCAGAGAATATAAATAGTGTCCAACTTAGACAGTTATTCATTCCAAAGGAAGAAATGTCAGATTGAATCTCTAGTAACGACGATAACTGACACCTGTGGCGTTCATGGCATGTGTCAGGCATCGTGTCAGGCAGCTTAGCTGCTTTGCTTCATTTACTCCTCAAAGCCACACTTGCAGTTCTTTACAGATGGGGTAACTAAAGCTCAGGTAACTACAAACACCAGTCATACCGCTAGCTAGCAAAGGTGGAAACAGACTGAGCCCAGAAGGCTAGTTCTAGTTTCCGGTGACATTACCCCACCGTGGCTCACTTTTGAAGGTGACTGGAAAGAATAGGTTGTGAGCAGTCTCCTTCCATGGTGTCTGGTAGGGAAAGCTGACCCGACCTCACTGCCCTGTGTATGACCTAAAACCCTTTGGACCTCCCTTTTCTCTAAATTCACACTTTCATCTTGTACCCAATGTGTAAGTAAACTCTAACAAAAGTCGAATCCCTAAGTCGATGGAGCTTGCTCTTCACAAATGACCATGTACAAAGCTGAATGCCTGTGCTACTTCACCACTCCGTTTGCTGATGGGCAATGACTTTACTGTGATTGCCCATAAATGTGCCGTGTAGTTAGGACAGCTGGTACCCTGTCCCCCATACTCACCACTCCTAATACTCAAGAAAACGCCTCACTCCAGGGAAGGCCATCACTGCAACTGGGAGTATGGAATTGGGAGTGTCGTCGTCCTAGCTGAAATCTTTGAGTTCTGTGATAAATGGCAGGTGATTCATGATGTGTATTTGGACATGGACAAGGGAATCCAACTGCCATTTATAACCCTTTGCTGCAGCAAATTATTTCTAATGCTAGCTTACAGTCAAAATTCTAGTAGTCAACCTATTACTAAAGTTGGAGACAGCTAGTGCTTTTGTGTTCAGGATTGCCATAATCTTGTCAGCCAATACTTCCAATACGATTAGAATCCTATTCTCAGATTTCCTCTTTCCAATCTGAAAAGCATAAGCCTGCATCTTCATGATTAATAGTTTCTTTGGAGAGTTTCTAGCCTCATCATCTTTGTATGTTTACAAGGAAGACAGCTTAGTATTTCCCTTACTAACAAGTAAGGGAAAATATACCGACTCACCACTTTACATAGTCAGTAGATAATGTAATGAATGGCCCCATGAATAAAATGGATTAAATGCAGCCCTTCTCAGTGCCATTTATAAACTGCTCCTTCAAAAGCTGACTTCTGAAAGTCTGTTGAGCCAAAAGATACCCTAAAGATCTCATGTGGCTATTTACAGAAGAGTGGAAAAAGGTGTTCAGAAAGCATAGTCCCCAGCCCTACTAAGGAGCATGTTCGCCAGGCCCGACTGGGGCTACAGGAGACCTAGTCCTTGAACACACTGCTCCTCTATAACCCAGCAGTGCTTCGCAACCAGAGGCAATTTGCCCCCAGGGGACATGGTGATGACTGGAGATGCTTTCAGTTGTCACCACTTTGGCAGTGCTACTGGCATTTAGTGGGCAGAGAATTGAATTTCCATTGGTTAACTTCAAGCTCTGGCCATTTGTACAACTCAGGACATCAGAAACAAGATTTGCAAGTGTTCTATTAAAGGGAGTACAGTGCACTGTACCCCAAAAGCCACAAGATGGCGCCTGCCACACGAAAATCCCACAGTAACTAGACATGTCATGAGGCCCCCTCTCAGGTCCCTAAACCGAAAGAGCCCAAAATAACTTTGTTTTGAGTGTTTTTTTTTTTTTAACAAATCTAATTTAGAAAAAAACATGAAAAAAGGCTTTAAGATTCAGACCACTTTAAAACTAAGTACAACTCAAGTCAGCATCTTAATTTGTACTGAGTATACACCTCCCATCAATGACCATGAACAAGTTAAAAGTACATTTTAGTCTGACCAGTACACCATGCACATAACAAGTTCCATACAGCATCCACCATTACTATACATGATGTGTCCTGAACTTGCATTTTTTAAAAGATTTATTTATTAATGCATACAAGAACTAGGTGTTGGCTAGAGGTGCGAGGGGTAAGAGGATTCACCAGAGACAGAGTGAGGAGCAGAACAGGCAGACTGAAATACACTGTTGAGGGGAGCAGTGGGCGAGACAGGAGAGGTCTGCTGTGCCATGTGGGTTACCTCGCTGGCCAGGGATCGAACTCATGCTGCAATGGTTGGTGACAGCTGGACAGCACTAAGACTTCAACCCCTGCGCCACCAGGGAGGCCCTGATCTCACTTTTTTTAAAAAGATTTATTTTTATACAAGAGCTGGGGTACAGGCCAGAGGCGCGGGAGGGTGAGAGGATTCACCAGAGACAGAGTGAGGAACAGAACAGGCAGACGGACCGAAATACACTGCTGAGGGGAGCAGCGGGCGTGACAGGAGAGGTCTGCCATGCCATGTGGGAATCTTCCTGGCCGGCCAGGAATCGAACCCGCGCTACAGAGGCTGCAGACAGCTTCACGGTGCTGTGCTTAACCCGCTGCGCCACCAGGGAGGCCCTGATTTCGCATTTTTTAATGTTGGTGACTACCCACCAATAGGCCACCACAGTTTGCAAACATTTATATAATTGATATAATCAAAGCCTAGTTAGTTATCAATACCTTGTCATGTATAAATTTCATCTTCCATTATGGCTTTGTTATTTGTTTTACCCATACTATTCCCTATTCTCTATTAAAGGTGTACAATTTCTGTATCTTCCAAAAACCCAAATTACCCCTACTCTTTCTTTGGTTACTATAATCCTCTCTGGGGCATTAATTTCTCAATGCCTCTAGCTTACTATATAGCTTGCAGAAGGCCTATTTTATTCTGAGCCTCCATTTTTTTTTACCATACACCTCTTAAATAGGACTTGATTTTTACAATTAAATGCAATATACTCTTAAAATATTTCCTACACACACACTCAAAATACTTAACCCACACAGTTGAATCAAGTGACAGAATATAGGCCTAAATCAAAGGACTCTGGAGTGAGAAAAATGTCCCTATTTTTATGGAGGATGAAACAGAACCTGAAAAGAGGAATCCTCCAGGCCACTCCCAGAACTGCTGCTGGTCACTGACGTAGGCAAAGCCTCACACACATGGACATTTGGGCCGGCGCCACTTCTCCCACATCACACTGCCTGCCAGAAATGCACCCACTAAGAGAAAAGATCCCCAAATTCACCTCAGATTGATCCCCTTAGATGAAAATAATTTAATGACAATAGTTTATCTAGAAGCAATGTAATTAGTCAAGGACCCTTAAATCCATTTTTTCACTTACCAAATTAGTTGTCTCTATTTTTAATTCCTCTTTACTATTATAGTAAATCATTATTTGTTGCTAAGGAGGGAAAGAAAACAACCACATGTCCATTTAGAAAGTCAATCACAACTATAGCCAATGTTTCATTCTAAGAGAAAATTTAAATGCCCAAAATATTTTAGCCATCCTCATCTCCCACGGGTGAGATCTGGTTGTACTGCTGCTACATGCATGTATGTGTGTTTATGTCTATATATTTATAACAACTAGTCAACCCTTTATAACAGCTGGAAAAAAAAGTACGTATGAGATGTGTCAAGGGCCAAAACTCTAGACCTCGCCTGGGCCTGCTCCATCTGTATCAGTTATGGGATGAGCTTTGGAAAATTATTTTCCCTCTTGAAGCCCCACTTTCCTTACCTACAAAATGTAAGGATAATGGTGCTGACTTCAAACGGTGGTCATAAGGATTAAATGAACAAATACATTATAATGTCATTAGCAAAGTGCCAAACATAGTAGGAATCTGATGTGTGTTAGCCATATATAAAATCCTTATTCTCTGCCAATTACTTTCTCTAACTGATTTTTTGGCCACAACTCACCAACATCAGTTGCCATGGGGTTCTACCACTAAATTTTAAAAAACCCTAATTACTTCCAAATGTTTTCATAAAGCCTTGCATTCGAGCTTGAGGTTCTTTCCCAGAAACAGAAATCAGTAACTCAAACTTGTATTCTCTGTATCAAAATAAATATCGTATAAACTAACCTTCAATATCCTCCTCCTGATGCACTTCATTCCACTTCCCTCTTATTCATCATCTGTAAAGGGGCATAACACTAAAAACTTTGTTATTTAGAATGTATTGTAAAATTAAGCATATTGTCACAAATTTATATTTCATAAAACATCAGCAGTGACAGCAATTACAGTGCTGTTAAAAAAGCAACATAGCCAACCCTTAAAAGATGGAAAGTTCACTCAGACCTAAAAAAATTACCTTAATTTTGGTTTTGACAGACATAATACTAACATTGATTCTTCATAGCAATGGAGGATGTAACAATTTACTCCTTGGATAACACACCGCCTTTTTGTATTACAAAATAGACTATTGAGTATGATCCCAATTTTGAAAAAGTTATGTAAGTATTAACAAGAAAATTTCTGTGGTCAAGTAGGTTTCACTAAAGCTGATTCAACAAAGTTAAACAGGTATCCTTGTGACTGGACTTTTCAGAGTCTTGTAGATGCTAACACGCGTTATAAAACGCCAGAGAAGGGTTACCCTATGCAGTGTTTTCCAAAGATACTTGTCCACAAAATGTACCTCACTAGGGCCAGTGCTGAAAAAATTTACCCAGGAAAGAGCTGGGTGCTTGGAATGACTCAACCCAATCATCCAGCCCTAGAGGCCTGGCTTTTTTAACTTTTTTCTTACCAGCAACCTCTTAATCACCTAACCAGCGGCCTTTTTGCGGTGCTCATCTTTGTCAATTGTCAACTCCATGATGCCACTGATCATACTCTCCATGAAAATGGCTTTGAAAGGCAGAAGGACGATGCGGTTAGGAGCGGAGAATCTGGATGCTATTGGAGCACTACCATTTAAGAGCCATCAAGTAAGAAACAGAACCAGCTTGGGCCTCCCTGGTGGTGCAGGCGGTTGAACGCCACACTGTGAAGCTGTCTGTAGCCTCTGCAGTGTGGGTTCGATCCCAGCCAGCCGGCGAGAATCCCACATGGTGAAGCAGACCTCTCCTGTCTTGCCCGCTGCTCCCCTCAGCAGTGTATTTCTTCAGTCTGCCTGTTCTGTTCCCTGCTCTGTCTCCGGTGAATCCTCTCACCCTCCCGCGCCTCTGGCCTGTACCCCGGTTCTTGTATAAAAATAAATAAAATAAAATAAAATAAAATAAAGAAACAGAACCAGCTTGCTTAAGAGGACTGACTGGAGAGCCACCAACCATTCCAGCCCACCCTCCCCTCAGGAAGGTGCCAGAGGTTCCAGCTGAGCACAGCCACCTGAGTGACCCAGACACCACCACATGCAGCAGAACAACCTCGTGGGTGAGCCCAGTCATCCCAGAGAATCAAATGTCTTCAGAAAGATAAAAGGCCCTTTTCTCTGCACAAAGCCATTGAAAAGAAAAATAAAATACTGACCTCCCTGGGTGAGGGAAAAGACTTCATTTGGTTCTCCAAGAATCAAATTAATATTCAAAGATCTATTCAAAGAGGCAAGAGAAAGTAGATCATATCGTAGAGACTTCAAGTAGCAAAGGGGACGTGTAGCGTACTCAGGTTCCACAAGGAATGGGCCCCCAGCGTCGCACAGACACTCAGCACAGTACCAAGCATGCTAGTGTGGACTCTTGTAAAGAAACCAATGGTAAAGACACCATCTTTGAAGCTGCCCCCAAAACGAAAAACTTGGTAATAAATGTCTGAAGTAAAATTGAGGTATCTCAGCATGGACTGTTCAATATAAAAGAGTGTCCAACTCACATTAGGAAGTTCCATGCTAGACATTTGACAGTACTGGTACTGGTTAAAATTTCTCTATTCCTTAAGGAAGAGGAACAAAACACAAACACCTGGACCCTACTACACATTCTTCATCGTTCATTTCATCTTAAAGTTCTGTATTATAAACTTCCAGTTCTTATAAAAACATTTACTGGTGGATCACAGATTTTGTGCTAAGATACTGATATCTAGAATTACTTGAATAAGTAATTTTTAAAAATAAGCAAATTTTTCAAGTTCAATCTCAGAATTCAAAGACAATGTCATATTCTAGCCATTGAAATAACAAATATGTTTAAGGATAAAACTTGGCAGCCTTCAAGGAAATTGTTGGTAAGTTAACCAGTACTCAATTTTCTTCTGGAGGGTTATGTGAAAAATATATTCAAAGCATTTAACATGTACATTTTATTTCACCTAGATCTTCTCTACATTTTCCTAATAAAATAACTTCAGGGCTAAATGGTTTAGCTACTTAAGGGTATTTACTGCAACGCTACTTACAAATGCAAGAAAAGTTCTAGAAAAAACTTCAGTATACAATAGTCGAATGTATAAAGTATATAACTTATACAATAGTAAACGGTAGGTTTCTTCACTGAACCCCACTTAATACTTCCACAAGCGCCCAGGGCCTACCCTTCCATTAGCTACCTCAGGGTCCCAATTGGGTTACAGGTAGAAAAGCAAAATATTTCTGAAGGCCAGGGGAAGCTCAGGATGATAGTACAGTGTAGAGTCTGATGCTACAAGGTATAGTGCAGCACAGGCTGGATTCCTGGGGGAAACTGTACACCTCCAGAACAGTTGATCATTCCCATGATGTGCCAGAGGTGCCTGCCAGTATTAGCTGTGACTACAGTAGCTATTAAATATGAGGTTTTTTAAGCATTGCAGCTAATTCTGAGGCACAGCAAAGCTTGTGACCACTGAGCTAGAGGATGGTGACCCACCGTAAAATAGAGTACTTCTTTGGGGGGTTAGAGGCTTAAACCTCTACAAATGTGTATCACCCCTAGAGATACGACAGTGTATATCAACTTTACCTCAATAAACATAATTTAAAAGAGGGCCTCCCCGGTGGTGCAGCGGTTGAGCGCTGGGTTGCGAAGCTGCCCGCGGCCTCTGCGATGCCGGTTCGATCCCCGGCTGCTCCCCGGCCACCGGAGGAGGGTCCCGCATGGCGCGCAGACCTCTCCTGCCGCCCGCTGCTCCCCTCAGCAGTGTACTTCGGTCCTTCTGCCTGCTCTGCTCCCCACTCTGGCTCTGGTGAATTCTCTCACCCTCCCGTGCTTCTGACTGTACCCAGTGCATGTATAAACAAAACAAACAAACAAATAAAATAAAGAAAGAAATAAAACATGCCTCTATAAAAAAAAAAAAAGATTGTTTCCTTCCTGGAAGCACCTTTCCAGAAACTTTTTCCTTCTATGCAGCCTGGTTTTCATCTCCTTCAAATTTGATCAACTTCCCCTCCCATCATGGAAGAAACTGTCTTGCCTGCAGACTCATAGCCCTTTGAGCTCCTAGGTGACACTGGCGTTGGGTACATCTCCCTGGCTATGTTCCCAGAAAGCACCACAGTGTACTGGTCAAGAGTACCCTGGATCCACACTGCCTGATTCTGCATCCCAGCACCACTCCTCACTAGCTGTGCAACCCTGAGTGAGGTACTTCACCTCGCTGTGCTTCAGTTTTCTTTTCTTTTTTATAAATTTTTTTAAAGATTTATTTATTTATTATACAAGCACTGGGTACAGTCAGAAGCGCGGGAGGGTGAGAGAATTCACCAGAGCCAGAGCGGGGAACAGAACAGGGCAGACCTACGAAATACACTGCTAAGGAGAGCAGCAGGCACGGCAGGAGAGGTCTGCGTGCCATGTGGGACCCTCGCCAGCGGCCGGGGATTGAACCAGCACTGCTGAGGCTGTGGGCAGCTTCGCAGCCCAGCTGCACCACCAGGGGAGGCCCTATGCTTCAGTTTTCTTAGTGACCTAACCCTATGAGGATGTTAACAGAACCCACCTCATAGTGTTGGTGAGGGAAACAGACGAACTAACGCACGTCAAGAGCTCAGGACAGTGACTGCCTAGTACATGGTTAGTGCTGTCAGCATAAGCAGCTGTTATTACTACTGTTGTTTTTCTTTTTTTTTTTTTAATAGAGGCATGTTTATTTATTTGTTTGTTTCTTTGTTTGTTTTGCTTGTTTATACATGCACTGGGTACAGTCAGAAGCGCGGGAGGGTGAGAGAATTCACCAGAGCCAGAGCGGGGAGCAGAGCAGGCAGAAGGACCGAAGTACACTGCTGAGGGGAGCAGCGGGCGGCAGGAGAGGTCTGCGCGCCATGTGGGACCCTCCTCTGGTGGCCGGGGAGCAGCCGGGGATTGAACCGGCGCCGCAGAGGCTGCGGGCAGCTTCGCAACCCAGCGCTCAACCGCTGCGCCACCGGGGAGGCCCTACTACTGTTGTTTTTCAATCAGATCCATCGTGTGCAGCCCTAGCAGAGTGTGCTGAAGAGCTGTCTGGTAAATGAAAGAATAAACACATTCAGTAAATTTTTTTTAAAAAAAGAACGAATGAACATGTGGTCCTGGGTTTCCTCACCTAGATCACCTCTGAACACCTATTTTTGATATGGCTTTAGATCTAAAGCCTCCTGCAAATTTTTATGAATAATGTATCTTTTGTCCAATCCCTTCCTCCCAAATTTCATCTACCCTTTGCTAACAACAAGAGCTGGAAAGTAGAGGGAGGCAGGAAATACAAAGGAATAGCACAGTGTTGATAGGAATTGGGTGACACGGAAGAATGGTAGCAAAGGTCAGGCTTAATGAATGCCCTCTGAACCCTCTGGCAGGAATCCATGCACATTAAGAGTTGCAATATATGTAAGAAAAGTATATGTCCAATCATATAAAAAGGCAATCTGCCCTAATTTCCTTAATAGACATGAGGTGACATGGTAAGTACACAAATAAAACTGTCTGGAAAATATTTATTGTTTAATAATTCTTTCCTCCTCTGCCCCACCCAGTCACTCCCTCATTCTGCTTTTCTGATAATTCTAAAAGCAGAATGCATTCTTCTTCTCTACGGAAGATGAAAATAAAACCAATATACTCGAGTAGGCTTTCGTCAGGCACTACACATCACTTGGAGAGTTAGTCTTCAACAAGCCTGGTTTTCCTAGGGCCCCACAACGTAGTCCCTTTTCAAGGCCACCGGAGTACTCATGGAGTTGAAATGCCGCTGCCCATCTAAATACAACATGGACTCTGAAACACAAGAGAGACAAGTCTGAGAAACTTGCGCACCTTGGAAAACCATCATACTCGGGAACAGGGGAAACAATGAGCAGGCAAAGCCAGTGCTGAGCACACATTGTTGAGCCAGAGGGTATGCGATAGTCCAAGGGGAGCTGGCTACACTCTGCCCCTCTCCTTCTGCCATGTCAGTCTTTGACTACCAGTGCTCATGGCTAGCAACAGCCGTTCAGACAACTGCCAGGTAGGCACAGCAGCAAGAGTCGCCTGAAGGCCATGAGGCATCCTAGCCTTCGGAACTGCGGAACCGCAAAAGCAAAATCTCAAGGTATGTTCTTGCCCTGACAGGAATTGGTGTACTCCCTATAGCAATTTTTTGTTAAGAAATATATTACTCATTTGTTGTTGAACACATGTCTTTTGTGTAACTACTATGAGCTAAGTTCAAGAAATATATTACTCATTTGCTGTTGAACACATGTTTATTGAGCAATTACTATGAGCTAAGTACCTGGATGGAGAAGAAAGCCAGCAGTGACTGAGAGGGGCATGGTTTCCTACAGACCCGTATCATTGTTTACATGTTACTAAGCCACATTCTTGAATATTTTGTATTTTAGTAGCTTCTAACTATAGAAGGCAGATTCTAACTATCAAAGTGTACTTCCTAGTCATATTCACTTTTCCTAGTCACTAACATTTAATAGTAAGCAATGTAACTGGCTGTAACTACTAAGAATATCCTCAGTGATATTCTATCAGAATATCTTACAGCGATTGCCAGTTTTTGAATCATTTCATACAGCCTGTCATTGGAAACTGGAGATACAGTTCAGATCCTGGAGAAATGTGACGGTAAATAGGCTCATAGTGATTGACTGAGGTTGTCTGAACAACCTCCTCAGCACCGGACAGTTCAAAAAGTTCACAAATTCTGTCCATACCTAATTAGTATCTGGAAGTTTTGTAGGAATCAAAGTGAATCATTTTTGACCTATAACAATTTAAATGGAGAAAATTTTTCTGTAAAAGTTCTCTTTGTGAGGGACAAGGAACCATTGCCTCTTACCTCCATATGTTCTGGGGAAAACCAAGGGCACTTCTTTTTCTGACATGAATGTGAAATGGAAGACATTGGTGGTCATATGCTCTTTATCCTGAAGAGAAGCCACTTCGCTGTGAACTCTGACTTGAATATAATTGCCCTGAGTAAAGCAAACCTAAGAGATTATACACTACAGTTAGTTCAGCACCTCAGGAAGGGGGAAAAAGGCAGTCACAAGAGAAATGATGACTTTAGAATATAAAAATTTCTCTTTTAGGTTCCATTGTTAAAAAAACTCATTTCTCATCACACACTTACCTGCGAAGAAAGAAACAGCAATGATCCAACCTCAACAGGTTTCTGAAACATGATATCATCCACTGCTACTACATATGGTCGGGAACCACTATTGAGTAAAGACAAAATTCAGATGATCTTGATTTTCTCCCCAATAATTGGCTAAAGCAAAATTTAAATGATCAACTACACCTAAAGAAGGCGGGGAGAGGGAAAATAACCACAGCGGTAAAGAACGGTGGGAGATGCCACTGTCACCAGATCAATGCCAAAATCACTCTATCTTTTCCCTTCTGCATATTATCACCTTTTTTTCTCAATGAGCCTTTAATGTACTAACTTTCAAAATCAGAGCAACAGTCTTCTAAAACGAAGATCAAACCTAGTTGGTATCACTGTGGTATTTATTTTAGAACACAATATACACTCCAAATACATCCAGATTGATCCAAATGTTTCACTTTGGGGGGAATGAAATTTAACATGTGCTCCTCACATGTTAAGACTACCTTAAATGTAACTCACCCAAAGTTGCAAGCAGTAGCCCATCCAAGTTCATAAGCTTTCCTCATAAGGAAACCACCAAAGATCCGATTGAAAATGTTCCGCTCCTACAGGACATAAAATGTCGATAAATACAAGCTCACGGCCACCCTCATACACAGAACAAAGAACTTAAGCCAAAACAATGGAGGTCAGTTTAAGGGTGTGTGAAATCTTAGATGAGTATCACAGATGCAAGTTATCCTGTTTAGAAGATTTTTTTTTTAAGATTTATTTATTTATTTATACAAGCACTGGGTACAGTCAGAAGCACGGGAGGGTGAGAGGATTCACCAGAGCCAGAGCAGGGAACAGAACAGGCAGAGTGACGAAATACACTGCTGAGGGGAGCAGCGGGCACAGCAGGAGAGGTCTGCACACCATATGGGACCCTCGCCGGCAGCTGGGGATCAAACAGCGCTGCAGAGGCTGCGGGCAGCTTCGCAGCCCAGCGCTCAACCGCTGCGCCACCAGGGGAGGCCCACTGTTTAGAAGATTTTTAAGTAAATTATAATACCTGAGGGTGGCAAATTTCCAAGCCCTTCAGTTTTGATTTCTCCATCCACACTGCTTTAGGGGGCAAAACTCGACTTCGAAAACTTACAGTCCTGCACAAATGGAGATTTTATAAACTGTGTTAATGCCATAGTTTTGCTGCTGAAAAGTAAAATATTTACAGACAATTCCCAATAGCAGTCAAAAGTGGCTTTGGAGAAGACCAAGGTTTAAATGCTTACCCCAGCTGGACTCTCACCATCCTAACTTACTTTGGATCCAGCGTGCTAAGAAACATCTCATGTATGGTGGTCCTCTCCTCAGCGTTGGGAGCCACTTTCAGTAACGACATGGAGCTAAAGGCAATCCTTCTCCCTTTGTTCACTGGAGCATGGGATAATAAGGAGCTACAATCAGGAGGGTCACAGTACAGAATTGGGGTTCCTGACCTGGGGTGTCTTGGTCCCTACAGAGGCAGTATTTTAAGATTTCAAAAGCACAACTGGAAATTGTATATATGTCCCAGAAAAGGCTGCCAAGGTTACATAAAATGTCCAGTGATTCTTTGCATTCAGCTGGAAATTCTGTTGGCTCAGAGTGAAATCACTTCTAATCATCCTGATCTAGAGCTCTGACCAGTTCTTTCATTAAGATACAGTTCCCACTTAATTAAACATGAGAAAACAAATGACTTCACTTAATAAATACTTCCTGATGGATAAAACTGTTCAAAGTACGGACTCTGTGAAACCAAAAATAAGGTATTTTTAATTTCGACAAATTCTTGGCATGCGTAAGACACTTGTCTGGCATGAGGAGTATATACTTAGTCTTAAGTAGTCTCCCTTGTGGTATAATTAATGTGCTTTTTAAAATTGTATCTTATTATAAACAAATTAATATACATTCTCCTTGTCTAAAAAGTTCTTCTTCCTCTGGGCTTTCAAGGATGAGTGGATTTACAAATGCCGGCCTAAAGAGAAGGAAAAAAAAAAAGGAAAATTTAAGATGAGTCATTATCTATTAAAATGGAAAATGAACAATTACCTACAAAGTCTTCAAGACTTTGTTACTCATTTTTCATAATGCTATTGAATGCTTCACCCAAGAACTTTGGGACAATTAGGGGAGGCTTCTGGTTACAGACTTATTTGTACACTAAAGAGTTCACATTATCAAGAGGATATTGCCTCTTGCCAAAATGTTTCATCTGATTCTAATCATGAAGAAACAGTTCAAAATAGGTTATTAAACATTCAACATGACATCAGGCCTGGATACTTCAAAAATGTAAATATCTTAAAAGAAAATGGCAGGGGAACTATTTTAAACAAACATGATAACCAAATGTAATAGGTAATCCTTTATTAGCTCTTGACTCAGGGGAAGAAGCTATAAAAAATATTTTAGGGACAACTGCCAAGGGTGAATAAGAATTACCTATTAGATAATATAACTGTATCACTGTTCAATTTCTTGGAGATAACACAGGCACTGAGGTTATATAGAATTACCTTAGTCTTAGGTGATACAAGCTGAACTATTTATGGGTGAAGTAGTCTAAAACTTACTTTCAAATGATTCAGGGGAAAAATGTATATATGTGTATACTTACAGAGAGAAGGTAAGAGAGTAAGGTAAATGTAAAAGTTAATTGGTGAATTTAGGTGAAGAGCATAGCAATGTTCATGGCATTATTCTATTTTTCTGCAGGTATAAAATTTTTCAAAATAAAAAACTGAGAGAAAAAGGAGAGTACCGCAACATGGTAGAATCCTAAGGTTTGATGAAACAACAACGAAAACAAGAGAACTGAAATAGTACCTTGGAAAAGTGAAATGAATCAGTTGGGAAAGAAACTCAAAGTAATGCCCCCTTGTTTCGAGCCACTAAGAGCAGCATGTCAGTTGGGGCTGGTGGAGTTAAAGCAAATACCCGTATTCTTGGTTCAGTTCAGAGTCATCAGGGTATTTTTTAATGTAATTCAGATTTCCAAATCAGCTGTCCATGCAAGCAGAAAAAGTTTCTCTTTGCAGACTCCTCACTCAAGTTTCTAATACAAATTAGAATTCCCACAGGCCTCCGACATCTCTCCTGCACCAACAGCAATCCTATAACATTACCTCTCACAGTTTTAATCAGTTTGAATGCCTTGGATATAACTGTTGTTAGGAACCAAGAATTCAATTTAAGTGGGAAAAAAAAGCACCAAGTCAATGAAGTTACTCCATATAGTTAAATTTGACTTGGAAATGAAAATAAAAATTCATGAGGTTACTTGTTTGCTTTGTAACATATATCCTACCTCTGTGTACCGAAAAGGTCAAGAAATAATGACAAACTAGCAACAACTAGATTGTTCTAGTGCCCAGATTTTGGTCTCTAAATGCCCCATTCCCACTAAAATGAACCTCTTTGGAGAAATGGCTAATTCTACTGCGAAGATCAGAAATGTGTAAGATGAGCCCCAGATAACTTGCTGCATAAGAGAGCAGGGGAAACGCCAAAAGAGCTTATCATAGGAACCAGCTTAAAAGAAAGCCCATTGACCAAAGAGCGCACTCTGAACATCAAGAACGTGAAGGGGACGTGCCTGTGCCTCTAAATCATATACAACATCGTAGACAGAGGTTATCTCAAAAAAAAAAAACAAAAAACAACTATGACTGCAATTTATTCTATTTTCCATATTAAATTCCATGAATTCACAATGATACTTCTTTAAAAAGCCAAAAGAGTAGAAAAGTCATGTCAATACTAGCTAGTAAACCACCTCATTATTCTGAAAATATGTAAATGAAAAGCAAGAATGAAACACTGATCCTGACTTTCCTTTATAAACCGAATGGTCCCCAATGAGGAGGGAAAGCTCTTCCTCACAGCACCGCAGTTGACAAATGTTAAAGGAAGGAATGACAGAATTTGAGAATCAGCTTACACCCCCTAATAAAAATGATTAAAGCAATGATCAGCCATGAATGTGGAAAACACGAAGAAAAACCAATAGGGAACTAGCTACTCACAGCCGACAAAGTGTACTTTGGAGCCACCTTGGACTGCACTATACCCTGGCGATGATTTCTGATCACAAGTGGATAAACTGAACTTTAGAACAGAAAGATCAGCTGTCACTACTTGAACCCATGCATCAACCTTAGCATCACTACGTGACGGGCAATCTGTACCTCCTAATATGATGCAGCATAAAATACAAGACACACAGATAGCATCACTGGCAGTGTTCTCACTGAATATGCTGAGCTTGAAGGTAAACAAGGCTTTAGATCTCACTCCAGTTTATAAAAAAATACTAAGGCTACAGAAACAAGTAAAAAAAGAAACCACCATGAGGAAGGAAAGAGACAAATACATAAAGTTGAACATTGTACAGGACAATCAGTCCGACCTTTCAATGAGTTAGTGACATGAAACAGTAAGGAGGCAACAGGGACACACAATTATTTTGGATTAGAACAGACTTAAGAGATCACATGATTCTATGAATACACTAAATAAAAGTCATTAAATTGTACACTTTTGATGGGCGAATTTTATGATATGTGAATTACATCTCATTAAAGTTGTTAACAAAAAATAAACAGACCTAAGAGACATAAAAGTCAAATGTAATATGGGGGGCCCGGTCTGGATCTTGACTTGCACAAATCTTTAAAAGATATTCGGCGGAACAAAGCTATTTGGGAAAACTGAGTATGAACTGAATAATAAAATATATTAATGACTTACTACTATTTTTTCTAGGCAGATAATAATGATGATGTAATTATTTAAGAAAATATCCTCAGTTTTAAAGAGATGACTACACTAATATATTTAAGAAGCAAAATGTTGTGTCGGGGATTTGCTCTACATTAAGTACTATACTTTTTAAAAAAAAGCAAGTGAAGCATATATGACAAAAATGTTAAAACTATTAAGTCTAGGTGATGGGAATATGGAAATTCATTCATTTTCCTTCAAATTTTATCTCTTTGAAATCTTTCAAAATAACAAATTAGGAGAGGAAAGCAATTACCCTTTATTTTCAGAATCACGAGCCACCATTACAAATGTTGCATCCAAAACTGGACAAAAGTCATTGTCTTGTAACTAAAGAACAAAAGAAAGAAAATGCAGATGTAAGAAAGGCATTTACTAGTGCATTCTAACAGGTATCATGCATGTTACATGAAAGGCTGACATGAGAAAAGGAGATGTATATCCCTAACCACCATCTGCTGAAATATCTGCCCTGAGCCAGGCACAGGACACTGGGAAGGGCAGCGTGTCAAGGAGCCCGAGAGTCAACAGAGGAGAGAGACCCACGCAGTGCACTACGCGACAAGTGCAGTAAGGACAGGCACCCAAGGGCAAGGTCGCAGAAGGACCTTCTGCATCATGACCACCTAACTGCCCTGTGCCATGCAGAATTCGGGCTTTCTTCAGGCCTCTCTGTGCTCACAGTGGCACAGCCAGCCAGGAGCATGGCCCACTACTCTCACAGGCATTGGTATTTTCGGGGAACTTCAGCATGCCAACTACCAGCATATGTCTATGTTTCCTTCGACAGGCACAGGGGATCCCAAGAAGAGGTAAGATCAGGTAAAATCTGAGGATTAAGCTAAATATTTACAATGCATGTGCCTTGAGGTTTTAAGATGTCCCTACTTTTAGAAAAGTTGTATCATAACCTGAGGATGTGTCAGTATCAGGTTCCCTCCTCAACAAAACCTCATGAGTCCTCATCACTGCAGCCTGGCCAGGCCCTTACTGCCTTCCCCTTGGACTGTCTTCTTAGCACCTGGTCAAAGCCCACTGGCACTATAAATAAGGACCCCATAGTGCAGCCCAGGTTTCCTCTCTAGTTGTTCACTAAACACTTGCCTCATACCAGCACCTTCTCCCCAAGAAACAGTGAACAATTTGGAGGTCCTGGAATGTCCCATGCTGTCAAATACCTCCCCTCTATGCCTTTGCCTGAAGTCTTTTTCATGGCCACATTCCTCAAAATATAACTCCCTCCACTGTCCCATCCCTCTTCCCCAGCACATCTCATTATAACCTCCTTTGTTTGGTCACCTAAATGGAAACAAAGCCCTCTCCTGACAGTGGTTCTCACACCACATCATAGGGGGACACTTGAAAAGGTGTTGGGCTGGTTTTGGTTAACACATGACTTGGAGGACATTACTTGTGGGGGCAGGGGTAACCTGGGAGCTCAATGCCTGGAAATGCAGGGGACAGTCCTGCAGAACAAGGAATTTGCCCACATCTAATGTCAACAGTGTCCGTGGTGAGACATGCTAATCTGTCATAATAATGTATTTATGTGGTTGTCTCCCCACTGCACTCCTTGAGGACAAAAACCATTTCTATTCATATCTATATCCCTAGAACTTAGCACAAAGACTGGTAGAAAGGGCTGGCCAATGATTGCCAGTGGATGGATGGATGGATGGATGGATGGATGGATGGATGAATGAATGAGGCAGGTAATTAGCAAGCACCGCTAGAATGTCAACTTCAAGCAACTGGAACTTCCTCTGTTTTACCAACTACCATAGAGCTAGCACAGAACAGACACTCAATAAATAATTGAATGTGAAGTGAATGTCAGGAAGTGAGACAGGTGACTCCCACCCAGACACCATTGTTAAGGAGCACATAGTCTAGTGCAAGAGGAAAACACGAGTTTGCACGCAATTGTGTCAGGCAGAGATTAACAGGTACTGGAAGAAAGGGTCAGAGGAAGGAGTTCTGGAAAAGGAATAGGAACCATGAGTTGGGAAAACTGGGGAGGAATTTGAGCAAAAACGTGACCTGGAAGCACAAGTGGAACATGAATCCACAGGGCCAGAGCATGCGGAGTTCAGGCAAAGGAAAAAGTGTAAACAAGGACTCTCATCCACTTACTTACTGTTTAAAAGCTCGGTTTATTCTAATGGACACCCACTAGTGCTGAACACTGGGAATACAAAGATGAAAAACTCCCTACTCTTAGGGTGTCCATCAGTGAGCTCTAAGAAAGTGTATAAATGCAAAGTAGGTTGGAGAATGTTTAGGAAGCACCTTGGACCTAACTAGCCAACTGAGTTTTGACTCTAATCCACAGATAATGGTCACTGAAGGTCTTTGACCACTGAAGGGGAGCAGCATGATTTAAGATCAATTTTGAAATGTCTAGTTGATAAAATTTACAAAGAGAAGCCTCGAGTCTTAGAGGCAGGCAGACTAATTAAAAAACAGTCAATTAAAAAACTAATTAAAAAACAGGTACACACACCAGAAGCAGTGAGGGCCTGAAGGAGACATAGGGCTTGGAAGAAGGGGTAGGACCGACTGGTAAACTGCTGTGGGTGATGAATTTGCAAGACTTGACAAAAGGTCACACAGGCAAAGGAAAGACGTAAAGTTATCACAAAGTTCTGGAGCTGGGGAAAACAGGAGAGTGGCAAAGGGAAAAACAGGAAAGGGTCGGGATTGGAAAGGAAGCTGACACACTGGACTTGAGGTAGCCAGAGCACCTGCAGCAGGAGAAATTCAACAGGCACTCAGAAAGGTGGGTCTCAAGGTCAAGCCCAGAACTGAGATGTGGGACTATCTCAATAGTAATGGTAATAAATTAACATTATTGCCAACACTTGATTGGTGGTTATTGCGTGACAGGCACTGTATCAAGCACTTCATATAGGTGGGTTGTTCTTTTTTGTCACTCTTACCATACCATATAAGGTAGCACTATTGCATGTCACACTTGAGAAACCAGAGGCTTAGACAAGAGAAGTGATTTACTCACAGTCGCACGGCTAATAAACAGAGAGCTAGGATTGGGACCATGTGTACTTAAACCAGAGTCAGGGGACTTATTGCCGAGCTCCCTCTCTGGAATAGAAAGGATCACTCAGTCATGGGTTATTAGTCAAAATGGCCAATGAGAAATGCAAATGTAAAATAGAAGTTTGTCCTTGACTGATGTTGGATTTCATTGGCTCACTCTTCCCTCTAAGTCCTGTAGCTCTCTTTTAACCTATTTGCCCCAAATTCAAATTGTCAAGATTCCCTAGAAAGAAGGTCTAGTACCAAGTTAGATATCAACTGTGAAGATTAAAAAAAGAATGTGGACAAATCACAGCAACATCCCTAACAACTTTATGATGTTTTGTTTTAAAACTATTACTTTCAGTTACAGCAACATGGGAGTTAAAAAACTCAACTGCTTATGTATAGCATCAAATAAAAACAACTATTTTAACAAATAACTTTAAATTATAAAGCAAGTATCAGACTTTTTCTGAAAGGTGAAATACTTTATAATTCCATAACAGAAAAAAACTGTATTTGAAGAGTAGGCCTACTGAATACCCTAGCAAACGTTTTAAATAAGGTTTCACAATGAAAATTATAAACACTAAATTATTTCATGTTATTATCTTCTTTGAGGAACATTCTCATCAAATTTCTTCACTTCCTTATAATAGCTATTCTGAGTTTTGCTCAAGAGGGGTTGTTCCTAACTGCTGTGAGAATCTAAGTGACTATCATGGATTGGACTGTGACCCACAAAAAGATATGCTGAAATCTGAACCCTCAGTATCTAGGAACATAACTTTATTTGTAAACAGGGTCCCTGCAGATATAATCAGTTAAGATGAGGTCATACTGGAGAAAGACTGAGCCATTAATCCAGTATGACTGATGTCCTCATTAGAAGGGGAGAAGAGACATGGAGACACACCAGGGGAAAATGCCATGTGATGAAGAAGGCAGAGATTGAAGAGCTACAGCTGCAAGCCAAGGAATGCCACGGCCGGCCAGCAAACTACCCAGAGTTAGGAAGAAGCAAGCAAGGATTCTCCCTACAGGTTTCAGAGGCAGCAGAACCCCACCAAGACTGTGATTCTGGACTTCTAGTCTCCAAACTGTGAGAAAATTAATTTCTGTTAAGTGACTTGGTTTATCTTATTTCATTACAGCGGCCCTAGGAAACTAATTTAGTGACTAATGCATTCATGCCTAACATAATTGAAACGCTTTTGAAATTCTCTAGGGGATAACCAGAAATAAGCACATTAACATGGAGCTGTATATGATTAAAAGTAGTAAACACTAAAGGTAAACACCAAATATTGCATTACCTTTGTCCAGGAAAAGGATATTAATAACCCGCCATCTTATGACATGTACTTTTAACTGTTTTGCCACAACTGGTGAGCTATACCCCTGTCTATGGATAAAGAAGTAAAAATGTTTCCTTTTACTAAGACTACCTAGTTGTACTGAAACAAGTGGGCAATTTTGCGAAACATACACACCTGAAACATCTGCATCTTCACTTCCATGGATGTTTTCCCAACCCAGCTAACATGGCCACTGAACTTGATGTCCCGTTCTGGGCTTAAGCACTTCTTACACATATCTGCAAAAGAGAAAATCAATCTGGGCCCGAACCATACCAAAATTTCTCTGTACTGTAAATGGACAATTTCATTTGAAATTTTGGCAAACTCTACATTTCTTTATTGTTTTCAAAACAAAAATTAACTTTTGACATACAGAAGAAATTTATGTCCTTGTGAAAAATGCAGACAACGCAAAGACTATAAAAAAAAAACTGGAGTAATACAAAACCCTTCTACCCAAAGTATAATAAATTATCTTGGCATATAACATCCTAATATTTTCACATGCATATATACATAAAAATTTCTCATAAAAGGAGAATATTTCCTCTAATCTCAATAACAGCCTATAAATACTAAGAATTCTAAATATGCAGAGAAAATAATACTGCTTACCAATCTTGTCCACCAAGGCTGTAACTATTGATAAAGGAGACATCTCAGTTGATTGATTTTTGTTGTGCATGTAGCAAATAAGAACTGTAACAAAATAGAAGGCAACCAAATAAAAGAAAGGCAAAATTATTTCTCAATATTTATAATTTACCCCCTGAAATTCACAGAAAGTATTATCCTATTATGAAGACCCAACTCCCCCATATTTCACCAGTGATCTTAACTTAGGACCAAAGACTTATACACTGAAGAAATTTAGAAATACTCTAAATGGATAGTCCTATCAATTTCAATTTTGATGAGGAAACCAAAGCACAAAGCCCACACGTCCAACAAGTGGCTTGTCATTGCTTCACAGAAACACAGTCCTATGTCAGAAAAAGACCCAGCATGAGTCTGACCATATCAAACACCTTCAGAAAAGAGGAACAAATCACAAGACTCAGATACTTGTTTTCCTCCTGAAACTTTCCTGAAGCAATTATTTTGCTAGATTATCCCTCATTCCCTCTAAAGCCCTCAGCTCCTACACAACCCTGCAGTTATCTGTGTACTTTCCACTAAAGGTAAACACCAAATAATGTGTTACCTTTGTCCAGGATGAGGATATTAATAACTGGCTATCTATAAGGCATGTCTTTTTTTTTTTTTGAAGATTTTTTTTTTTACTTTTTTTAAATTTTATATATTTTTTACATCATTTTTCATTAAGACATGTACTTTTAGGGCCTCCCTGGTGGTGCAGTGGGTTGAGCACCACTCTATGAAGCTGTCCACTGCCTCTGCAGCGCTGGTTCAATCCCGGCCAGACAGGGAGAAACCCACATGGCGCAGCAGACTTCTCCTGTCTCGCCCGCTGCTTCCCTCAGCAGTGTATTTCACCATTCTACCTGTTCTCTTCCCCACTCTGTCTCTGGCGAATCCCCTCACCCTCTCACACATCTGGCCTGTACCCCGGTTCTTGTATGAATAAATAAATCTTTAAAAAACTAAAAATAAAAAATTTACTTTTAATTGTTTTGCCACAACTGGTGAGCTATATACCTGTTTATGGATAAATAAGTAAAACTGTTTTCCTTTCACTAAGACTACCTAGATGTACTGAAACAAGTGGGCAAATATTTATAATAGTCTATTTATAGACATTTAAATACATATTTAGTACATATTTAAAATATTACATTATTTTAAATATTAACATTAAAATAATACATATTTAGAAGAGTATATTTCTGTGTTTAAAAACATTAATTCAAAAGGATACTTGCACCTGTATGTTTACTGCAGCACTATTTATAATAGGTAAGATTTGGAAACAACCCAAATGCCCAAAAATAGATGACTGGATCAAGAAGATATGGTCTATATACACAATGGAATACTATTCAGCAATCAGAATGATAAACGCATGCCATTCAAAGAAACATGGATGGAGCTAGAAGGGATTATGCTCAGTGAAATAAATCAGAAGGAGAAAGAAAAATATCAGATGGTTTCACTTAGAGGAGGAATATAGGGGAACCAAATAACGGATCAGGAAAGAAAATAACAACAATAAAAAGCAAAACAAAAATAAATAGACAACTATAATTCAGAGACATTCTGAGGGGAGGGAGAGGGATCAAAACAAGGGCAGGAAGAGCACAAGGGACTATGGTGATGGTGCTCAAGTGACCTGGTGTTTGAAATTCTATGGGGACTACACCTGAGAAAAGAAAGCAAACAGTGTAAATAAAAATGAACAATGATGTAAAATATATATTAATTAATTAATAAAAAAAGAAAAAGAAATAAAATAGTATATTTCTGTGTTTAGTGGTTCCCTTGCTTCCCCTATGATTCATTCAAACTGGTTTCATCAACCAAGAGGAAAAGTGTGCACTCAACCAATACTTAATGGCAAGTCTCTCCATGCATGCACCTGCTAAAGGATGCACAGGAGGGAATGAGAGGCTAAAGGCAAGAAACTCCATTTATTTTTTTTTTAACTAAGGAGACAGTTTCTTTTTTTTGCAAGATTTATTTATTTTTATAAATAAAGAACTGGAATACAGGCCAGAGGCACGGGAGGGTGAGAGGATTTACCAGAGACAGAGCGGGGAGCAGAACAGGCAGACTGACGAAATATACTGCTGAGGGGAGCAGCAGGTGAGACAAGAGAGGTCTGTGACACCATGTGGGAATCTCCCTGGCTGGCTGGGAATCAAACCCGCGCTGCAGAGGCTGTGGACAGCTTCACAGTGCTGTGCTCAACCTGCTGCGCCACTGGGGAAGCCCAAGAAACTCCATTCAAAAGCGTTTGTGGGGCCTCCCTGGTGGCAGAAGGGGTTGGGCACCACACTGTGAAACAATCCGCAGCCTCTGCAGCACGTGTGCGGTCCCCGGCCAGCCAGGGAGCAACCCACATAGCACAGCAGACCTCTCCTGTCTCGCCCACTGCTTCCTCAGCAGTGTATTCCATCAGTCTGCCTGTTCTGTTCCCCGCTCTTTCTCTGGTGAATCCTCTCACCCTCCCGCGCATCTGGCCTGTACCCTGGTTCTTGTATAAATAAATAAATAAATCTTTAAAAAAAGCATCAGATTATAACACTGTTAAATAGGAATAAAATACTTTCAGGGAGGGGAAAAGGTGACAATTCAAAAGTAGTAGATATCCTTCTTTTCCTGCTTTTAGAATATCCTCCTTTGTTCAGATTAAAGAATAAAAGCCCCCTCCAGTATCTATTAAGAAATATAAAAGGGCCTCCCCGTTGGCACAGCGGGTTGAGCACTGCAGCTGTCCACAGCCTCTGCAGCATGGGTTCGATTCCCGGCCAGCCAGGGAGAGGCCCATGTGGCATGGCGGACCTCTCCTTCCTCGCCCACTGCTCCCCTCAGCAGTGTCTTTGGTCTATCTGTCTGTTCTGCTCCCTGCTCTCTCTTGTGGGTTCTCTCACCCTCCTGTGCCTCTGACCTATACCCCAGTTCTTGTATGGATGGATAAATCTTAAAAAAAAAAAAGAAATATTAAAAATACTAGTACCTCCTAAGCTGTCAAGATCCTCAAGAATTCTGCCAAATCTGTGAAATAAAGAAAACACTGATTAAGTGAAAAATCATGATGCTTTCCCTTTAAAAGAAAACCCACTTTGATCTAAAGTTGACTGTGGTGATGGTTGCACAACCCTCTGAATATACTAAAAACCACACAATTCTACTTTAAATAGGTGAATGGTACAGTGTGTGAATTATATCTCAAAATTTTAACAAAGAAGGGAAATAAAAACAAATAAACAACACAAATAAAAATAGAGGTGTATTACCTTATTGTGTTTTGAACCGTCAAATATTTCTCTCGTAATTTAGGCTCACTGCCCAAAGGCAAGAGAACATCAACATAACTGTCTTTCATTCTCTTAGGTGGAAGTTCTTTCTGTGATTTAGGCAACAAATTATGAAGTAATTTCCTTTGCTCCATTGCTTTTACATGGTCCCTGAGAAGAAAGGATGCAAGCTTCATGAAACACAGGAGCAGCACGAGCCCAAAATTCTAAATGACACAGACGCTATCAAGGGAAAAAAGAGAAGGTATGGGCCTACTTCATCATCTTTTCCTTCCCTCCCTTCCCACCCGCCACTTGGTGAAACTGAAAATTTTTAATAAGCTTTATTAAGCTTGTAGATAAGAAAAATATACTTAAAATATAAATATTCCTAAATAAGCCATATACAGTCACTCTCATACAAAAGCACAGAGAATAGAATATCTGAAATTAAATTATAGATGAGCAAGAGAATGACATGGACACTGAACTCCATATTCCCATTCCTCACCTTTATAATTCTCTTATTTTCTGTGCCCCAGCACTCGCTCTTACTTTTGCATGCACACGCACTTGCGTGTACGCTCTCTCTCCCTTCATCTTCAGAAATGGGAGACAGAGAAGAAAAATGGAGTACATCCAAAAGAAGTGCAGAAGGCAGAAGAAAAAGTAAAGAAAAGGAGAACATGAGCAGGAAATAAATAGAAAAAAAGAAGAGAAGATTACGATGGAAAAGAGACAAGAGGGTAGGGAACTAAAATGCTGGTACTATCATTAAGAAGGGTTTCTAAGCTTCACTTATGAAGTATTATTAGTATTATTTCTAGAACGCTTTAGCCTACAAAAAATATAGGGAGAGGCCTCCCTGGTTGCACAAGGGGTTAAGTGTTAGCACTGTGAAGCAATCTGCAGCCATTGCAGCACGAGTTCGATCCCCGGCCAGGGATCAGCACATGGTGCAGCAGATCTCTCCTGACTTGCCAGCTGCTCCCCTCAGCAGTGTTTTCAGTCGATCTGCCTGTTCTGCTCCCCACTCTGTCTCTGGTGAATCCTCTCACCCTCTGCACCTCTGGTCTGTACCCTAGTTCTTGTATGCATAAATAAATAAATCTTAAAAAAAAATATGGAATAGAAGAACAAATTAAGTGACACCAAGTTAATCCAGAATGTGGAACATTCTACAAGACAAATGGTTTGATCTCTTTTTAGTCAAGCTAACGGGAGAAAAAGAGAGATGTAACTTCCCTTACATAGATTAGGGGAAACTAAAGAGTCACAACCACCAAATGCAATCTTTTATTGGTTCTTAACATTTCTTAAAAAGCTATAAAGGCATCTGGGGAACAGTTGAATTCTGAATATGGATGAGTAGTACACTATTAGGAAATTACTGTCAATTTCATTATTTAAGAGAATGACTTGTTTGTTGGAGATAAACAACTTTTGATTTTGCCACATGTATTTATTTACTGGAGAAATATGCTTGAAATATAATGATAGCTATAATTTACTTAGAATTAGTTCAGCCAGTACTATTTCCATTGGCAACCCTGGCAAAGTGCTAATAAACATCAGATTTAGACAGTGAATAGATAGGTATTCATTCTTTATATTTTTCAGTGAACTGAAATTTGTCTTGATTTCTTTGGAGATATAATTGATATATTACACTATACAATCTATAACATATTACATACTGACTTGCTAAATTTTTATACTGCAAATTTTTCATGTAAGGACTCAATAAGTCATTAGACAATCTATACTAACAATAGGCTGGTATAGAATGTATTGTGTCTAGTGATCACTCAGACTTTTTGTATTATCTCATTTTAACCTAAAAATTCTGGACACCAAGATGGATATTACCCTATTTGCAGCAGGGAAATACTGAAAGAGGAAAACTGTAAGAGAGACAGGGTTAATTATGCAGTTGAGCAATAAAGGAATTAGGTTACAAGAAATAAAAAACCAGAAGACTTGGTTTTGAGTCCCAAACCCTATTACTTAATCATTCAATCTCCCTGAGTTCGTTTCATCATATGTAAAAAGGGGATAGGAGCATAGGCCATAAGCATGTCCCAAGTTTTGTTGATAATCAGTGAGGTAAGATACCTGAATGTACTTTGAAAAATGCCGAGTAGGTTTAAATACATTATTTTATGTCAACAATATATCAACTGACAACAATGTTGACTATTGGTCTCCCCCAAGTGAAAAAAAAATCCTCAACCTATATCTGAGGACAAAGCCCTCCAGCCCAACAATGGGATCATAAATGACCCTAAATACAATCTCACATAGCACTTCAGGGCTGAAAGACTGAGTGAGTGCATACCTCCAGTTTGTGGATGCTCCTACTATCTCCCGCAACTTATCTCGAACTGAAACAAAAAGAGGTCATTCCATGAAACAAAGAAATAAGAGAAGTGGATTATGCAAAGAGCTCAAGAACCATGAAAAGCAATTCATGCATGCAAAAGCTTGAAAGATGCGTGAATTTCCATTTAATGGAAATTCCATTCATGACAGATAGCTCAGGAAAAGGATCTGGCCTCTGCTTTCTAAAACCCTGAAACAAATATTCTCTCCTAGTGCAGAAAAGAACACACTTGTTTCAAGCACTGGGGTTTATAAAACCAGATAAAACCAAGCATTCATTGGATGGGACTGTTATCAGCAACAATACATGAGTCCTCTTATGGTGAAGATACCACGACAGAATATTCACCTATCCTATAACAAGCAGTAGTAGATCAAATTACTTAATTCAGGGATTAATACTAATTCAAAATCTGAGTCTCATTTAATTGACTTCCACTTATACTATACTAATTGTTAGAAAAGTTTAAGCCAGAAAGTCTGAAATCAAGAAAAGGCAAGAATGCAATTTAGGGCCTCCCCGGTGGCGCAGTGGTTGAGCGCTGGGTTGCGAAGCTGCCCGCAGCTTCTGCAGCGCCGGTTCAATCCCCGGCTGCTCCCCGGCCACTGGAGGAGGGTCCAGCATGGCGCGCAGACCTCTCCTGCCGCCCGCTGCTCCCCTCAGCAGTGTGCTTCATCATTCTGCCTGCTCTGCTCCCCGCTCTGGCTCTGGTGAATTCTCCCACCCTCCTGCGCTTCTGACTGTACCCAGTGCTTGTATAAATAAATAAATAAATAAAATCTTAAAAAAAAAAAAAGTTAAAAAAAAGCAATTTAATTTTAATTAATGCCTGCTGCCCAAAAATGCAAGAATGAATTAGTGTGAAAAAAGTTGATACTAATTACCGTGATTCACATGTATAGGTGGCCGTGCTATATGGATAAAGGGAAAATAAATTAGATAAGCAGTAATTCAAAACTGAAAAATTAAGTCTGTAGGATTTCAAATAATATGCTGAATTCATGTGTTCTTCTAGCATCTCAAAATATATATTTCCAGTTATAGGAAATTTACTATAGCAATCCTTGGTTCTTCAATAACTAACTGATCAAAATAAAAAATGGTTAGATTAACATGCACTTCAACTTTCAAGAAAAAAACTGGTTGATTTTACTATCAAACAAACATGTATATACCATAAACTTGGTGCAAACACTAGTCATAATTAAATAAGAGAACAACAAAAAAATAACTATTAGTAAATTAGTCTTATTTCTGATATTTCCCCCACATGCCTTACATAGAGGGGCAAGCTCTTATTTATGCATAGGTCTCTTTTTCTATGCCTTCCCCTTTGTTACCTATGCACAGGAAGTGGAAATCACTTAAGTAAAAAAGCTTAGTCCCTATGGCTCCCAGGAACCAAAGTTCAAATTCTGACTGTGACTTCTATCCAAAGCTATCCTGGTCATTTTATAACAGAGAAATTTACGAAAGATCTTCCTTGAGTATGCCTCACTTGCCCTAAACTATTTCATTCTGGCCTCCCAAACAAAACAGAGTTTTTCACCACATGAGCCTAAAAGGAAAACTCCCAAGCTTGCCTTCTTGGAGGTTCAACACTCCTTGTTTCTCAGGATTCTGGGATCCACGATTCAGCCCTCTGGCAGGAATAAACTGCCCCTTGCTTGAGGTACAAAACCTACAAAACAAGATAAAAACGCACTTAGAGAAAGTTCAATGTCTTCTTCCCTGGCAACCCCAAAGACCTTTGTCTCCTCCCAGAGCACTTGGCCAACCCATGCGTGCCCTTAGTATACACCATCACATAAAGGCTGACATGTTGCTCAAGTGTATGCATATTTGCATAGGAAGCTACTCCAACTAGAGTAAACATTTCCTGAGAGTACAGACCAAGCAGACAGCTATCTACAAAATAAATAAAAGATACCAACAAGGTTTAATGGATTTATTATTATCGTTCTACTTTATTAGTATCAGAAGCCCAGAATCAATTTGGTAAGCAGCTGAACAAATTAAGTATGAACAAATTTTTTTCATTATTATCACACCATATATCCTCAATAAATAAACTCAACCCAATTACAAGTTACTCAACTTTGAAAGAGAACTGAACTAGAATTTTAAAAATAGAATTAATCCTGTTCAGACTCAAAGAGAGTACTGGGGGCCTTCCTGGTGGTGTTATAGGGCAGGGAGAGGGGCAACCCAAACCCCGCAAACCTGCCTATTCTAAATGGGTTCTGCCATCCGCCGCATCAACACAAAACATAGGAGACTTTAATGGGAAGGAACTTTAATTAGGAAACAATACAGGAAAGGCAAAGAATCTAGTTTCTAAATCAAGCACCCAAAGTTACCCGTCCCCTCGCGGGTAAAAGTCCATCCAAATGGGATCGGCCCAGAGCAAGGCCCCAAAGCCTGCCACAAGTCTGAAGCACCTTCCAGTGGGGACCCACAGAAAAGGGCCAGAAACAGGGCCTCCCCGGTGGCGCAGCGGTTGAACGCTGGGCTGTGAAGCTGCCCGCAGCCTCTGCAGTGCCGGTTCGATCCCCGGCTGCTCCCGGGCCACCGGAGGAGGTTCCCACATGGCGCGCAGACCTCTCCTGCCACCCACTGCTCCCCTCAGCAGTGTACTTCAGTCCTTCTGCCTGCTCTGCTCCCCGCTCTGGCTCTGGTGAATTCTCTCACCCTCCCGCGCTTCTGACTGTACCCAGTGCTTGTATAAACAAAACAAACAAACAAATAAATAAATAAACATACCTCTATAAAATTTAAAAAAAAAAAAACATATAGAAAAGGGCCAGAAACAACCAGACAAGCCCGGAAGGAAAAGAGCAAAATCAACATCAAGATAAAAGCTGCCATTGTCACCTCCCCACGGGTCTCACCCACATCTGTGTCACCCAGTCCACGACCAAAAGACAAGCGCAGTTTCTTCACGTGTCTCTAGGCTCCATGCGCCTCCTCCAGGTCTCCTGGCTCCATCCTGCTTCCTTCCTCAGTCTCTTCTGCAGCTTCTCCTCTTCCTGCTCAGCTCCACCCTCCCTTGGGTGGGGCAGGGAACCTCCCCCTTTCCTGGGGACCACCCTGTTACAGTGGCACAAGGGGTTAAGCACAGCACTATGAAGCAATCACAGCCTCTGCAGCAAGAGTTCGATCCCCAGCCAGCCAGGGAGCAACCTACATGGCGCAGCAGACCTCTCCTGACTCTCCCGCTGCTCCCCTCAGCAGTGTACTTCGGTCAATCTGCCTGTTCTGTTCCCCACTCTGTCTCTAGTGAATCCTCTCATCCTCTGCCCCACATCTCTGGCCTGTACCCCAGCTCTTGTATGCATAAATAAATAAATCTTTAAAAAAAAAGAGTATTGGACTTAGGCAGAAATTTCCTTCTTTCTGCAATCTCATAAACTAGTATTCTGCAACTGAATGCACTGGGTTTCAAAAAAACACACTGGAAAAAGTAATATTTTCCACTGCTACTATTAGCTGAAAGGAGAAAAGGTTATCATGCCCTCAACATATAAATTAGCAATTATACTTGATACAGAATCTATTTCTGTTTGAATACTCATCACCAACTACCAGCAGTTATATGACCCATCTCCCTTATTTAGGTAAAGACACAATCGTTTTGTTTGGCTACCTTAAACAGCAGCATTTTCTAAATAATGATAAAAAAAACCCCATCATTCTGCGTGTGTGAGAAGCAGTACAGTCAAAGGGTTAAAAGCCATAACATGCTGTGTGTTAGCTGAGTGACTCTGGGCAAGTTACCTAACTTCTCTGACCTCAGTTTTCTCATCTGTAAAATGGGGGTAATAATAGTACCTATCCCCTAAGACTGTAATAAGGATAAAGAAGTTAATGTATTTTAAAGCCTCAGGGGCACGCCAATTACACAGAGAGAAGTCCTCAGAAAACTATTATTCCAGAAAGTCATGCTTCTCTGAACTCTCCCCTAAATGTTACAAAGAACGAGAAAACTAGAAAGGACAAACCAGGCATTATGATAATCATCTCTGAAAAGAGAATCAAATGGAGATAATAAAGAAGGGAATTAATAAGGAGAACTTCTTGGACCAATCTATTGGGAAAACTGGTCCTGCTGCCTTGTTGTTTGCATGCTGCCTTAAGAAATTCGGAAGTATCTCACTGCAGAACAACAAAGGCATAATCTGAACACATTTTTTAAAATGTTGATTTCACAAATCACATACTAATATAATAAGCTTCTATTATGCTATGCACATAGACTTCAGCTTATAGTAACATTTCACTACAATTTACTAATAATCTGTTGAAAACTGCGGCCCTTCACATGGGAAGGAGGGGGTGCAAAAAAAACTTCACTAACACACAAAATTATATATACTATTTCATGGACTTCTTTATTAAAAAACTTTGATTCAGACTAACCTCCTGAGGCCCAAAGAAATTAGATGAGTTTTCTCCAGTGCCAGTGACCTTACATACTGGACAGACCCCAGTTCTTCTGATGTCCCCAACAGAAACACACATGTGTGCAAAAGGAGGTTGTTCTTTTCACAAGCGTGCACTTCCCTTTATATACACAGCACTGGGGTGGAGGGAGCAGAGAAGGCCTAACAAGCCTTCAGGAGTTTTATTTACAGGAAAACCCCTAGGCCTTTAGAAGAAACTCTCCAGAGGTCTCTGGGACACTCACACCCTAGGACTCCATACTGAAGCTCTCCTATGAAAGGAGACCACGGAGCCCAACTCTGCATGGCTGGCAGGGAGTCACCGAAGTCATCAGAAGGCGGGAACAGCAGTGTCTTGGCCCTGGCCTGGGTCCAACCTTAGGGAGGGTGTGCAGCCCAGAATTTTCAGTGCAATAACAGGCAATGCAATTCATCTGCCCTTCACTCACTCTAGAAAGTGTCTCAATTTAGAAATTAAACAAAGCCGGGGGACTCTTGTAAATCTGAAAAAAGGGGTTTTTTTTAAAGTTTTTTTTTTTTAAATAAAGATTGCTCCCCGAATAATCTAATCCTGTCTGACAGTCTATTCACTGATGAACTCTTTTCTCACTAGACGCAGGCGCTTCCAAATTCACCAGAAAGGCTGGCGGGTTGATGGAAAGCAAAGACGACTGTGAAGTTGTCCTGAAATCGTCTAACAAGGCCTTTTCTTTTCATTGCTATAAACAAGCGAGAGCACGGACACTCGGCAACTGACAGCAAGGTCCGCAGAGACAGTGAGAGATGCGGGAGCCCCAAGAGAACGGATGGGGTCAGGGTCAGTGGCAATCGCCGGGAGCCTCAAGGGGCGCGGGGCAGGCGGGCGGAGGTGGGAGGGCGGACCGCACAAACCGTAAAGCCGGGCCCTGCCAAAGACAGGCCGTGGGACAGCCGGGGCCGTGGCGCTCCGGTGACCGCTAGGGAGGCGCGCACACGCCCCGGGGCCCGGGACCAGCCTCCGCCGGGGTCAGCGGGGATGACCACGCAGCCGGAAAGCCCTCCTCCGCGTGCAGCCGGCCCGAGCCAAGCCTCCCTCGCCCGCAGCCCCTTAAGGGCAAAATCCAAATCAGCCGCGGGCGCCCGAGTCACAGCGCCCCGAGGTCCTGCGGGCCCACTGGCAGCCTCCATCCGTGCCCCGGCCGGCGCGCTCCCTCAGAGGCCGAGCGGGTCCGCCGCTTGACCCTACAGCTGTTGGTCCCAGGAGGGCAAAGGGCTGCACGGATCACGGGGAGCCCCGTGGACAAGCTTTCCGCCGAGGGACTACCCCCCAAACGATTTACAACCACATTCCTGGTGAGCAAACGGAAAGGAATTTGGGGGGGCACCCAACTTCCCCCTTCAAGTGCCGCTTTGCTTGTGCATCTCAAACTCCCGAAACACCGCTGAGGTGGCGGGCGGGGGCCCGCGCTGGCCCTGAGCCCCGGGGGATCGCGGAGGCACAGCCCTTGCCCTCCAGGCCCCACAGAGTCAGCCCCGCCCGCCGGCGGCCCGCTCCTCCCGCCCGGGCGACAGCCGCTACCAGGAAGGGCGTGGGCGCCCCCGGCCCACGCCCCCAGGGCCCCAGAGTACCTACCTCAGCGCCACCCGCCTCATCGCGCTGGGGCACCGCTCTCGCCACCAGAGAGACACCCGCGCCCCAGGCGCCGCTCGGTCGACGGAGGTGGGCGGAGAGCGCGACGGGACGCGGGCACGAGCGGCAGACCTGACCGCACCCCCCACGACCGCACCCTTGCGGCTAGGCCCACCCCACGCCGCCCGGGGGCGTGGCCTCACGGGCGGGGGGCAGCGCGGGTGGGTCTGGGGGCGGGGCTCGCGGCTCGGGGGCGGGCCACGCTGAGTCTGCCCCGCTTCTCATTGGCTGGAAGCTGGAGTCCGGCTCTAAGCTTCCGACTCCATCCACAAGACTAATGTGTGTTACTAATTGGAGGACCAGGCTGTCCCCACTGTAGTTGATTAAATGCACCTCGTAGCTTGGCCGGTGTGTGATGTGGAGACTCGGTGAGGCCGAATCCTTCGATCTGGTCTCCCCTATGCCGCTTCACTAAAGGCCATGTGACCTTGATCCCTACGCTTCGGCTCCAGCTCTATGATTCTTGCCCTTTTAGCTGCACATTGAAATCTTCCGGGCAGCTTTCCAAAATGCCGATGCCTGGGCCGCACCCTCTGGAGATTCCGATTTACTCAGGGGTGCGGCCTGGTCTTCAGAATATCTAAAGGCGCCCCAGATGATGCTGACGTTTATTAAGATTGGAATCACTGGCCTAGAAAGAAAAAAAAAAAGTTCCTCTTTTAATTTCGGCCTGCCCCCTAGCGTTTTGATGATCTGGTTGGTCCAGAGAGATTCAATGCCAGAGTTAAGATGCTTTACCCTAGGATCTGATTCTTATTATTTTTTACAAGTATATCTTTTAAAAGATTTATTTATTTATGCATACAAGAACTAGGGTACAGGCCAGAGTGTGTGGGGTGAGAGCATTCACCAGAGACAGAGTGGGGAGCAGAACAGGCACATTGGCTAAAATACATTGCTGAGGGGAGCAGTGGGCGAGTCAGGAGAGGTCTGCTGTGCCATGTGGGTAGCTCCCTGGCCGGGGATCAAACTCATGCTGCAGTGGCTGCGGATAGCTTCATCGTGCTGCGACTTAACTCCTTGCACCACCAGGGAGGCCCCTGATTCTTATTTTATTCAAGGGATTCTTACTGAACTGTTTGCAGTGATCCCAACGGGGCTGTGGATGCTTGGGAGCTTATCTTATAGGAATGAAAAACAGGTCAGCAAGCAAGTTAGCAAATAACAATTTCAAATGTGGAAAAGCAATCTAAAGGGGAAACAAAACATAGTTATGAAAAGGACATCTTCCCAGAATATACACAAGTCTTGTTCTACCCTTGAAGATGGCAGTTTCCTTGGTGGCAGGGTCGATATTGTATTCTTTTTCTGATACTCCAAGTTTATAAAATATATGTGTTGACTTTAATTAAGCTGACTTTTAAAAATTGCTTCATGAATTACAAATGGTATGTGCTCTTTAGCTTTCTCTTTCCTCTTCTGAAATTTCCCTATTTTTATCAGCCCCACATCGAGGAGACTCCTTTTAGCCTGCAGGGATCTCTCCTTCATTTTTTGTTCATATTGTTTGGACCCTTTCAGAGATGGCTTTGCTTTGTTTAGTGTCAGATAAACTTTTTTTACTCTACCACATCTAATGGTGCAATAATTATTTCATTGAATTACACTACTTTTTGTTTTCTTGGGTTTGGGTTGAGAGAACAGTAGGCTCAGTGAGAAAAATTAAATTTAAGAGAATTTTTCATATTATATGCATGACAAATGGGGGGGATAATTTATATTTTTCGTGACATCAAGTCACATTCCATCCAGACAGATCCTCATCAATATATGGAAACAGTATCGATCCAAAAAACTGGTCCTAAGGGGCTCAAGGGCATGAAGATACCTGCTCTCCATCACTTTGCTTTCTTTTGCGCACTGGCTTCATTCTTTTTTTCACTGAATAGTGGCTCCCTCCATATGGCAAAAGACACTCCTGAACTTTACATCTTAAAACCACAGACACCTGCATAAAGACTGACCCAAACTTTTGTGTCCCAAATAATGCAAATCCTGAGAAGAGATTCACTGGCCCATTTCACTTACCAGGAACCCCCTCAACCAGACCCATGGCCAGGTGCTAGGTCACTAGCTACTAGAATGACTGTTTTCATAAGTAACACTCAGAAGGGGATATGGAGCACTTCTCAGAAAAGGTGTAGCAAGCATCCAACCCCATAGATGTCCACTGCAGACGTTATTTGAAGAGGAAAAATATTATCACATCACTTAGCCCACTTACTTTAGTTCTAGCCCCAGGGAACCCTTGCTAAACCCAGCCGAGCCAACATTCATCAACATGTCCACAGTTATCTTAATAGACAGCATAGAGCATATTCTTAAAACTTAGCAATCCCGATTATGCGTGTGTTTGTGCATGCCTCTGTTTTTGTTGTAAACCACATATGCCATACCTAATTTTGGACAGTGAGGATAGAAGACAAAGCACTCACAAAATCAGACCAGGAAACATAGAATCACTGACCTTGAGTGACACATTCACCACCCCATCTTTTTGTTTTCTTTAGTTCTATCATGTTCCCATTAGTTCTACTATAACTTGGTCTCAGGTAACAAGGATGTCATCAAATGTAAATGGAGAGCTGTGTGGAGATTCCTCAACCTACTAAAGATGGAGCCTCCCCGGTGGCGCAGCGATTGAGCTTGGGTTGCGAAGCTGCCCGCGGCCCCTGCAGCGCTGGTTCGATCCCTGGCCACCGGGCGAGGGTCCCACATGGCGCGCAGACCTCTCCTGCCACCCGCTGCTCCCCTCAGCAGTGTACTTCATCTGCCTGCTCTGCTCTGCTCTCCGCTCTGGCTCTGGTGAATTCTCTCACCCTCCAGCGCTTCTGACTGTGCCCAGTGCTTGTATAAATAAATAAATAAATAAATCTTTAAAAAAATAAAATAAAAGGCACATAGGGCCTCCCCAGTGGTGCAGCAGGTTGAGCGCTGTGCTGTGAAGCTGTTTGCAGTCTCTGCAGCGCCAGTTCAATTCCCAGCCGGCCAGGGAGATACCCTGGTACGGCAGACCTCTCCTGTCTCACCCGCTGCTCCCCTCAGCAGTCCTTCTGCATGTTCTGCTCCCTGCTCTGTCTCTGGTGAATTCTCTCACCCTCCCATGCCTCTGGTCTGTACCCCAGTGCTTGTATAAATAAATAAATAAATCTTAAAAAAAAATAAAAGGCACGTAATTGTGCATTGACAGATACCTAAGACATTATCAATGATATTATTACAAGAAGAACAATAAATAAAATAATAAAACCTAACAATCAATCCAGTATCGAGTGAAAAATATCTGCTTACCATTTTCCTTGGGCTGCTAAGCCATATATACTTTTGGACATTTCAGTCCAAGTGTCGAAAGATTCTTTTTTTTAGCTATGCTCTATTTTTCCTCAAGTTCCTCTTGCTTCAAAATGGCAAATATTTAAAACAAGTTGTGCTATTTGTGACATGAGGCCAGAGGACCTCTTTAAGATAGGACATCTTCATTTCAGGGCATGATCCTCAATAAAATGTCTGTCTGGATAAAATAAGCCTCACATGGTAAAATGTCAGTGGGCATCTCCCCTACCCAGGCCTAACCTTCTGGTCATTCCTCACCCAGTCATGCCCACCTTCCAGAAGGAGGGTGAGGGAGTTGGGAGGATTAGAGAGAGGGTCACTGTTGATGGGATATATTCTGGAGGCTCCCTATTCTGTCAAATCATACCTGTATTAAGAGCACCATAGAGGCCAAGTTGCTGTGGTGCTGCCTCTCCATGAAGGCAGATTCTCTGCATTCCCCACCCAGCCAGCCCACACCATAGAGAACTAACAGATTCAGTCTCCGCCAGTTCTTGGGCTTCCCCTCCCTCATACTGACACCACCACAGAGTCTCCTCCCCACTTCCTCCCTCACCACCGTAAACACATGCAGAATCAGTGACATTTGACAGACGATGAAAAGAGGGATGAATAACACACCCTTAGATCAGGAGAACAAACAGCCTAAGGGAGAGAGGAACATGGACACAAATCAGAATTTTTGACATTAACTCTAATGGAGGAACATGCCCCTAATATAGCAAGAGTGAATTGTTCCCAGACAATTGTCTTACTCGCTATATTACTTTCCTATTGCTGTCATAACATATGACAACTTTAGTGGCTTAAAGCAATACAAAAATATTAGCCTACAGTCTTATAGGTCAAAAGTCTGACACAGGTCTCATGGGACTAAAATCACGATGTTGGCAGGGACATGTTCTTTTCTAGAGGCTCTAAGAGAATATCTTTTTCTTTGTTCTTTCCAGTTTCTAGAGGCCACCTGCACCCCTTGGCTCATGGCCCCCTTCCAACCACTTCAAAGCCATCAGTGTTACAGTTCTCCGCGCCTTTCTTCCAATGTCACATCTTCTAATCTTCCACCTATAATGACCCTTGGGATTACAGTGGCCCACCAGGATAACCTCCCTACCTTAAGGTCAGTTGATTAGCAACATTAATTCCATCTGCAACCTTAATTCCCCTTTGCCCCTTGACCAAAAGTATGAACAGGCTCCTGGGATTGTGATGAGGACACCTTTGGAAGATGTCCATCACACCCACCAAAAGAAAGGCTATAAATAGGGGACTCCCTGGGGGCACAGGGGTTAAAGTCTCAGCGCTATCAAGCTATTGCCAGCCACTGTGGCCTGAGTTCCACCCCAGCCAGAGAGATGACTCACAAGGCGTAGCACACCTCTCCTGTCTCACCCGCTGCTCCCCTCAGCAGTGTATTTCAGTCAGTCTGCCTGTTCTGCTCCCCACTCTCTCTGGTGAATGCTCTCACCCCCCACACGTCTGGCCTGTACCCCAATTCTTGTATGCATACATAAAATAAATCTTTAAAAAAAGATTACTTGTAATCTATATTCAGAAATAAATGTCAATACATAAAATAAAAAAGAAGAGGTCAGAATGAAGAAAGCATAGAAGTAAATGTTTAACTAGAGATTACAATTTAATTATATTTTGAGGAGGGTTAATAAGTCTAGTTCTTTGGCTTATTTTTCCATTTTGATTGTGCTCATGTATGAAAATGCTGATAACTTAATGTCTGAAAGCTTCATAAAATCACGCTAAATATTTACCTTATCAAGGCAATTTATGACACTTCACTAGGGTCTTTCTGTGCCAAGGGCATGTGAAAATAAAGTCTTGAAAAGCAAAATAAATTCTCTTCTATACATTTAATGATTTCCAGAACATCTTTTAAAGAAGTCATCACAAATAGCAAGGGTAGTTTATGAGTAATAAAAAAAGGGTAGAATTGTTATAACGTATGTTTCTAGATTTGCCCTGTTGCCTATGAGTTCATCTTTAACTCATAAGGAGTGGGTTAATTGATTTTATTTTCTAAAGAGTGGATCTGTGGGGCCTCCCCGGTGGCGCAGCGGTTGAGCGCTGGGTTGCGAAGCTGCCTGCAGCCTCTGCAGAGCAGGTTCGATCCCCGGCTGCTCCCCGGCCACCAGAGGAGGGTCCCACATGGCGCGCAGACCTCTCCTGCCGCCCGCTGCTCCCCTCAGCAGTGTACTTCGGTCCTTTTGCCTGCTCTGCTCCCCGCTCTGGCTCTGGTGAATTCTCTCACCCTCCCGCGCTTCTGACTGTACCCAGTGCATGTATAAACAAAACAAAAACAAACAAACAAATAAATAAATAAAAAAAAAATAAAAACATGCCTCTATTAAAAAAAAAAAAAAAAGAGTGGATCTGTGTCTCTTGTAAATTCTGTGATGTCTAGTATGAATGCTGCCCAACTCAAATATGAGATAGAGGCTTGATGTTAGCAATAAAATGTTCTGGTGACTCATAAAAAATAAAAATACCTCTTTTTCTCCATAAAGGATTGTTTTTTTTTCCTCCTCCTCCTACCCCTACTCCTGGGGTCTGGTGCCTGCTACGAAAACTTGGTTGGCAGAAGAGGACATAAGCTGGGAAAGAGACAGCAACTCGGTATAGCATTATGATGCATGAGAGGGCTGAATGTTGGCAGTGGGAAAGGTGTGACTGGCCATATTAAGGGCCTCTTTCTTTTCTTCCCTCTTCTACTTTCTTGCAGGATTCAAACCCAAGGAAATACTCAAACCGTTTCTACTCCCTAGCCTGCCTCATGCAGAAGGGACTGGATGAGTAAGGCTAGGAGAGGGAGAAATCCAAAGGACCAGATTTTCCCTACAGACTGGAAAAAGACAAGCCCCCTATTTCCTCCTGCTCTCTTGTGGGAAGGCTGGAGCAGATGCTTTTTCCCCTGGTATTCCATCAGAACTTTTCTCCCAGGTACACTAGGTTCTTCTAAAAAAAAAAAAAAGAAAGAAAACAAGAAGAAGAAGGCCTCCCTGGTGGCGCAAGGTGTTAAGACACAACCTATGAAGCTATGCACAGCCACTGCAGCACAAGTTCGATCCCCGGGCAGGGAGCAACCCAAATGGCGCAGCAGACCTCTCCTGTCTTGCCCACTGCTCCCCTCAGCAGTGTATTTCAGTCAGTCTGCCTGTTCTGTTCCCCACTCTGTCTCTGGTGAATCCCCCCGCACCTCTGCCTGTACCCCAGTTCTTGTATGCATACATCAATAAATCTTTAAAAAAAAAGATACAGGATGATTTAAATAGCATCATCCTCACTTAAAAAAAAAAGAAGAAAGAAAAAACCCCATTATGAGCAGCCTATCTCCTACCTGCCTAAAGGGGGAAGGAGGGAGAAAGGCTTTTCACATTTTTTTAAGATTTATTTATTTATTTATACAAGCACTGGGTACAGTCAGAAGTGTGGGAGGGTGAGAGAATTCACCAGAGCCAGAGAGGAGAGCAGAACAGGCAGACTGACGAAGTACACTGCTAAGGGGAGCAGCGGTTGGCAGGAGAGGTCTGCGCGCCATGTGGGACCCTCGCCCGGCGGCCGGGGATCTAACTGTAGCTGCAGAGGCTGCGGGCAGCTTCTCAACCCAGCGCTCAACCGCTGCGCCACCAGGGAGGCCCGCTTTTCACATTTTGATACCCCACTTCCATCCACATTCAACCAGAACCTGACACATTGTAGGCAGGCATCTGACAGTGACCTTCTTCACTGAAGAAGCCCAAAGAACTCATAAGGGAGATGAGAGTCCTATTTGATAGAACCATTAAAGCTTATCTAGAGTCTTGAAGGTTCTGTCACATTTACTGCTGTGACTCCAATACCTGGCACAGGGCCTAAAGTTGCAAGTATATGATAATATGGATCGACCAAGTGACTAGCTGCCACGTACTGAGTATTTATCTCAGTGCTAACATATCAAAAGTACATAAGTATTTGATGAATAATCAAGAGAATAACAGTAGAGATAGTATTATTTACTTGGCTCTTATTGGTCAATTATCTTATTTACTCCTCACATCAACCATAAGAGACTAGTACTCCCACTGTCCCCATTTTATCGACAAGGAAATTGGGGTTTAGATACATTAAGTAACTTGCCCAAAAGCCAAATGGCTAGCAAGCAATTTCCAAAGAGCTATCAGCAAGTTTCATCCTTCTCCACCAGAGGGCATAGTCTTATACCTCAGACCTGCCCCCCTCCAAAAACAAAACAAAACAAAACAATGAAGCAGGTAGACGGACCAATCTGAGAAATGAGAAATCATCTAGAAACCTAGATGATCACAGGACTGGAAATCATAATCTTCAAGCTCCCCTTTCATGTACACAGTCAGCATTTTCCAGGTTTTCAGTCAGCATATCTCCCTTTCTGTTTTATTTCCCCAGGTGGACAAATGTACTCTACAGGTATGTTTATCTCTGTGAATTATAAACCAGAGATACATGGTTCTCATCTAACTCATAAGTTATCATCAAATAGTTCCCCAACATATTGCAAACAACACGTCTTGAAATTTCTCATTTCAGAATCCTACCCGGAATATTAATTTTCCTAATGTAAGAGTCTTTTCTATCTTAAGTCAGTATATGAGGAAATTCTACTTCTAATTCTTTCCTCTGTTTTGGCAAAAATAGATTCAGAATGTATCAATGTTATCCTCACTGGATCCTTTCAGGTAGATCTGAGTCTGTCTCATTTATTGGCTAGACCTTTACATACATGTCATCCTTATCCACCATGGAAGTAACTAATGAGGTGACAGAAACAGGCATGAAATTCAAAACCAGAATGATAAGCATGTAAGCTGTTCCTGGGGCTATGGGGTGCTATTGTCTGCAACTGGGGTGAACCATTCCTACCGGCCTATTCCTAGAATGACACTAACAGAATGATGCAGCAATGTCAAAAGTCAGCATCAGGGAAAAAGGCTTGTCAGGTAAATACTTATTTTTAAAGACTACGTTTTATTTGGTTGTGCAAACAAGAGCTGGGGTGTAGGCCAGAGGTGCAGGGGGTGAGAGGATTCATCAGAGACGGAGTGAACAGGCGGACCTACTAAAATACACTGCTGAGGGGAGCAGCAGGCAAGTCAGGAGAGGTCTGCTGTGCCATGTGGGTTAGCTCCCTGGCCGGGAATTGAACTTATGCTGCAGTGGATGGCGATAGCTTGATAGCACTGAGCCTTTAATTCCTGCACCAACAGGGACGCCCTCAGGTAAATACTTTTAAAAATAGAGCTGTAGAGCTACATTTATTTCATGAAAATTAACTTTAATTAAAAACCGCTATAAAGAGAATAGAAAAAAATTCACCATGAAAATATAAAAATTCCGAACTGACTTGTACCCAGTAACATAGGCTTAGTTCAAAATGGATTGATATATTTGACTACTGTAAATTAAAAAACCTCCATAGGGGGCCTCCCCTGGTGGCGCAGGCGGTTGAGTGCAGCGCTGTGAGGCTGTCCGCGACCTCTGCAGCGCCGGTTCGAACCCAGCCAGCCAGCGAGGGTCCTACATGGCGCAGCAGACCTCTCCTGTCGTGCCCAGTGCTCCCTTCAGCAGTGTATTTCGTCAGTCTACCTGTTCTGTTCCCCGTTCTGTCTCTGGTGAGTCCTCTCACCCTCCCGCGCATCTGGTCTGTACCCCGGTTCTTGTATAAATAAATAAATAAATCTTTAAAAAAAAAAAAAAAAAACCAAAAACCTCCATAGGACCAAAGACACTATATTAACAAAGAAAAAATTTTCTAGTCACAGATTTGACAAATGCCTGCTGAACAAAATGACAAAAAAGAGATGCGGGGGTTCCAACAATGATTATAAGAGTTACTACAAATGAATAGGAAAAGATAAATAAACCAATCCAAAGCACACAGAAGTCATGAATTGACAATTCAAGTAAAAGAAAAAATACATATGGCCAATAAATATATGAAAAGGTCAACATCACATTAATCAAATTCAAACTACAGTAGAATACCATTTCATACCCACCCAATTAGGAAAAACCCAACGGTCTGAAAATACAAAGTGGTGATAAGGACAGAAAGCAGAGAGAATTTTCATTTAATACTGGTGGAAGATGGGAATTGGTATGATCACTTTGGAGGGCAATCTGGCACTACTGCATATAAGCTGAATATGCATATACCCTATGAGCAGCATTACAATCCTGGGCAAACACCCTAGAAATCATTGCTCCCCAAATCAAGAGCATATGCAAGCAAGTTCATAATTTGTGTTTCCTTGTTTGTAAAGGCAAAAAAAGGACACTCCCTAAATGTGCATTAATAGGAATTGCTTTTAACTTGAATCCACTGAAGATGGATTTTAATCCATTGGCCCACAATTCGTGGCACAATCAGTGCATAATACAGTGCACAAACTGCACACCTGGTTATCACCAACAAAGATGCTTCATTCACTAACCTGTGAGCTAGGAATACTCAAACTCATGTTTTGGACCATTTTAGCCCAAAAGCCAGATGCAAAGTGCCCACCTCTTTCCCCACCGCACACTTTTAGTGATTCTGGAAAAGTATTCACGCTTCCACGGGCCCCTGGCGAGGCTCTGAGGCTGGCAAGGTGGGGGCCATCCTCTTCTCCAGATAAGTAACAAAGCCTAGAAGTTAGGACTTGGAGTGGCCCACCCTCAATCCACACCTGGCCGTCTCACCTGCACCCAGTCCAGTGCTTCTTGGGTAGCGTGGCCCCGCCACCCCCTTAAGCGCCCTGTGTCAGTGTGCGCCTAAAGGTATTAACAGGGGCTGGCCTGGAAGCAGCCCCTGGAAGCAAAAACATCTGGAAAAGCATTGTCTGCTGTCCTCTCCAGGTTCTAAACCCTCTAACTGCATACTTTCCCTCTATCTGGTACAACTGTAAACTATCTGTAAAAAGGAGAAGGGAAAAGGTTGTGTGAACGAATATATTTTGTATCACAGTCTTTTCAACATTTTTTTCCTAGTTTAATCTTATCCCTAAGCTTGCTTCATAAAAAAAAAAAAAGTGGAAACCTCCATGTGTGGTTTATAGTTCAGCATTAATCAGGTCAGAGGTGAGGTCCACTTCTAAGTGAGTCAGAGTTGTAAATAATTCATCCTGGGTAGTGTGCTCTGGATTGGACCCTGTGCACATGATGACTGGTCTGGCAGATAAAATGCTCCCAGCGGGAGTGCAAAGGGATTATACTACTGATTACCCAGCTTCGGTGATAAATTCGGGTTCTATGACCACTGCGTGCCAGACCTTATTCGTCAGCAATCATCAATAGAATCACTGCACGTTTATTATTCATGAGCAAAATCAAGCTTCATGACCAAGGTCAACGAGTAAGAAAATGATCTTGTGTAAAGGCAGGATAAACAGAAGTTTAGGGAGGAATTCTCTCTCTCCCCCATTGGACCATTCCCAATTATTCTTCATAATCTAAAAATTGTTACAGTCCTTCTATTACCAAGTAGCCAGAAAGGATGCACTTAGAAGGTGCCTACTACTGTGAAAGTTCTCTAAAAAGGGCTTTATAACAGCATTTAATATTCACAACCCTATAAGGAGGAAACTAGGATTATTAACTCCATTTGACAGACAAGTACACCAAGACTCAAGAACCCTGTCCAAGATCACACAGCTGGTAACTGAAAGCACTGGCTTTGCATCTAGATCTGCCTGACCTCAAACATCCTGGCTTTTTCTGCCACACAATTGCACTCAGCTCCAAAAAGTTCACGTGGAGTCAACTACCCTTCGGCCCCATGCCAACATACTGGCATTCTCTAAGTCACTTGCTTGGATGGCATTCTCTAAGTCACTTGCTGAGTTCAACCCTTGACAGGAACTGTCAAGGGCAAGCAGTCCTTGTCATAAGGTTTTGAATATTTACAGTTTTTTGCCTAAGCTCCGGCTTTAGGACAGCATTTGATGCAATATTTGTTTTTATCTTTACCATTTTTGCCAGAAGATCTACCAGGGTCACAATTTCACAGTGTGGTGTAGGGAAAGACCTCTTGACCTAGAGGAAGGAAACCTCCCCCATGACTGCCACTTTCTGAGCTGTGCTGCCTTGACTGTGAACTTTGCCTTCTTTTTTTAAAATATTTGTTTATTTATTTATACAAGCACTGGGTATAGTCAGAAGCGCAGGAGGGTGAGAGAATTCACTAGAGCCAGAGCAGGGAACAGAACAGGCAGACTGATGAAATACATTACTGAGGGGAGCAGCGGGCGAGACAGGAAAGGTCTGCTGCACCATGTGGGTCACCTCCCTGGCCGGGCATCGAACTCGTGCTGCAGAGGCTGAGGACAGCTTCACAGGTTGAGTCCCAACCCCTTACATCACCAGGGAGGCCCAAATATCTTTTTAATTTAATAGAATCTAGATGAGAAAGCAGGTCATATGTAAAAAATATAGAATAATACATAGCAATTAAGAGTAAATAAAATCACATCTGTAAAAAACCAAGCAAGGCAAAGGATTCACAGTAGGCACTAAGAAATGTTAATTGACTGTCTCCTCTCTTCCTCTCCATGTGGCACCCTCCCATAATTAATCTTTTAAGGAGACCTTAAAATGTATTACAGTTCTCTCAATCTTAAGGTCCTGGGTCTCCTTTTGATCTTCTTGCACCCTTCTCCTACCTCCATCACCTCCCCAAAAAGGAATGACTCACCTCTATATCCCCCACCTCCAGAATGAGTTCTCAGACAATAACTTCTGTTGTCTCCAGCATAATATGCCCACCATCCACTCACACAGGGCCAGAATGTGGGTCTGCTCCTTGTTCCTCAGGTCAAGCAGAAGCTGCCTGGGTGGAGTTCACTCCCTTTCATTTCCTTCTTTGAAGTATCCTCTATTTCCCTGGATTCACAGTTAACATTTAATTGCCAGTTTATGAATCGTACAAAGATTGGTAGGCTAGATCCAGAACTTTAAAATGTATTGCATGTACCCAGGGGCCATAGGGAAAAGAGGGGGTGTCTTATACTTTGTGCACTAACAGGCAATTATTCCCTATGATCTTATTGAGTAACCTCCATACCAGATTCAAATTGCTGACACTTTAGGAGGCCTAAGGATGGCCGATTGCACTTTTCAGATTTCCTAAGTATTTATGAGGAATTACAACTTTGATCCCTGAGCTGAGTGGTGGGCAATGGTCTTTTGGACATGGTGTCAGAAGGGGAGAGAGGGAGGGCTGCCTGGAGGAGGAAGGATGCACCAAATGGGTTACAGGCAATGTATCTGCCCCTCAATTCTAATGGCTCCTGTCCATTTTTCCCCAGAGACTGGACCCCTTCACTCATAACTAGAACCATAAGGGCCTGTAATGTTGAATTCTAAGTTACTGGAGAGCAGCAACTACACCGCATTTATTTCAACATGACCCAAGCACCGTGTTTCCTCTTCATAAATGTTTGTTAAATGCTGAATAAGAAACAGGCTTTTACTGCCCTTTGAAAGCAGACCACAAGGGGACCCCCATGATCTTGCCTCCTGATGTCCAGACTTTTGTGTGACCTCTCCCCTTGAGTGACCTGTGACTTCCTTCTAGCCAACAGAATATGGTATGTAAGACTCTACCTTGCCGGGCCTCCCTGGTGGCGCAGCGGGTTGAGCGTAGCGCTGTGAAGCTGTCCGCAGCCTCTGCAGCGTGGGTTCAATCCCGGCCAGCCGGCGAGGATCCCACATGGTGCAGCAGACCTCTCCTGTCTCACCCGCTGCTCCCCTCAGCAGTGTCTTCGGTCCGTCTGCCTGTTCTGCTCCCCGCTCTGTCTCTGGGAAATCCTCTCACCCTCCTGCACATCTGGCCTGTACCCTGGTTCTTGTATAAATAAATGAATAAATCTTAAAAAAAAAAAAAACACTCTACCTTGCCGGGCAACAAAAGAAAAAATGGACAAGGTTTTTAGGCTTGACAAAACTACAGAAAACTTAAAAGCTTCTGTGCATCAAAGGAAATAATCAAAGAGTGAAAAGGCAGCCTATTGAATGGGAAAAAAATGTTTGCAAGCCTCATAGCTGATAAGGGGTTAATATCCAGAATATAGAAAGAACACACCTCCTGCTCAACAACAGAAAAATAACTTGACTTTTAAATGGGCAAAGGACTTTAATGGGTATTTCTCCAAAGAAGACATATGAAGGGCCAACAAGCATATGAAAAGATGTTCAACATGACTAATCATCAGAGAATTGCAAAGCAAAATCACAATAAGATATCACCGCACACCTGTTAGGATGGCCACTAGCAAAAAGCAGCAAAAAAAAAAAAACACCTCAAAATCACAAGTTCTTCTGAGGCTATAAAGACAAGAGGGGCCTTCCTGGTGGCACAAAGGGTTGAGACACAACCTATGAAGCTATCCGCAGCCACTGCAGCATGAGTTCCATCCCCGGCCAGGAAGCTACCCACATGGCACAGCAGACCTCTCCTGTCTCCCCGCTGCTCCCCTCAGCAGTGTATTTCAGTCACTCTGCCTGTTCTGCTCCCCACTGTGTCTCTGGTGAATCTTCTCACCCCTCACACCTCTGGCCTGTATCCCAGTTCTTATATACATAAATAAATCTTTTTAAAAAAATAAAATAAAGATAAGAGGACCCTTGTACACTGGTGGTGGGAATGTAAAATGGTGAGGATGCTTTGGAAACGAGTATGGAGGTTCTACAAAAAATTAGAATGAAAAATAGAATCAGGGCCTCCCTGGTGGTGCAAGGGGTTAAGCACCGCATTATGAAGCAATCCGCAGCCTCTGCAGCATGAGTTTGATCCCCGGGCCGGCCAGGGAACCACCCACATGGCGCAGCAGACCTCTCCTGTTGTTCCTGCTGCTCCCCTCAGCAGTGTACTTCGGTCAGTCTGCCTGTTCTGCTCCCCGCTCTGTCTCTGGTGAATCCTCTCACCACTCCCAGCATCTCTGGCCTGTACCCCAGTTCTTGTATGAATAAATAAATAAATCTTAAAAAAAAAAAGAGAGAGAGAATCACCATACATTCTAGCAGTCCCACTTCTGAGTACAGAGTCGAAAGAATTGAAAATAGCATTTTAAAGAGATATTTGCACACCTATGTTAATTACGTCATTATTCATAATAGCCAGAAGGTGAAGTTTTGCAAACTAAGTGTCCATCCATGGATGAATGAATAGAGAAATGTGATAGATATGTACAACTTCCTTCTTTAAAAAGAAGGAAATTTTTCAGAGACTACAACATGGATAACCTGGAGGACATTATTTTGAGAGAAATTAACCAGTCACAGAAGAAGACAAATACTGCATGATTCCACTTATAGGAGGCACTTAAAATAGTAAAACTCACAAAAACAGAAAGTGGAATCTGATTACTGGGGGCTGGGAGAAATGAGGAGTTGTTATTCAATCGGGTATAGAGCTTGGTTTTGCCAGATAAAGAAGTTCTAGAGCTCTGTTACACAACAATATGCACAGAGTTAAACAACTAACTGTTCTGTACACTTAATACGGTTAAGATGGCAAATGTTATCTAATGAGTTTTTTCACATTAAAGAAAGAATCCCTTAGGATTCTGGTGGCCTAAGGGTTAAGTCTCAGCACTATCACAGCCAAGTCCTGAGTTCGATCCCTGGCCAGAGAGGTGACCCACATGGCGCAGCAGACTCCCCCCAGCCGCCCTGTCTCGCCTGCTGCTCCCCTCAGCAGTATATTTCAGTAGATCCGCCGGCTCTGCTCCCCACTCTGTCTCTGGTGAATCTTCTCACCCCTGTACCTCTGGCCTACAGCTCAGTTCTTCTATGCAAAAGTAAATAAAAATTTTTTAAAAAGATTAGCTTATACACCACTCTAAAGACTCTTCTTGCTGGCTTGATGAAGTAACCAGCCATACTGGGTAAGCACTGCAGGCAGCCTCCACCAACAGTCAGCCAGAAGCCAAGGCCCTCAGTCTAGGAAATGAATTTTGCCAACAACCCCCTGACAACTTGAGCGAGCTTGCAAGTGGACTCTTCCTTGACCAGGCGCCCACATGAGAATGCAACCTGGCTGACCCCTCGAGCAGAGGAGCCATCCCAGCCATGCCTGGATCCCATCCTGCAGAAGCTGCAATAATAAATGTGTGTAATTTAAGCCACTAAGTTTGTGGCAGTTTGTTCATGACAATAAATAATACAAATGGAACAGCACAGAACAACTTGTTTTCAAACCACTGCCTTGCTGTTGTGAAACCTCAAAATAAAAACAGTTCTATGGCCCTTGGTCCAGGAAGAACAGTCTTAAGTCACAGACATTCAGAGGCGCAGAATATGTCCACGTGTTTGCCTAAAAAATCACTCAGTCACTATGTCTGGTTTCCAGAGGGGAATCGCTACAGGTTTAGGACAACTGCCAGTGTGTTCCCAAAGAGCTCTAGATGGGAAGGAAAGAGACATGATCACAGCTCTGAAATTTCAGTCAGAGGATGTCTATGGTCTCTTGCACCATAAATGTGTATGATTCTGAGTAAGAGTCCCGTGGAATACTAGCCTGGGAGAGCAAATAGGGTTCATCTTAGAAATAGACTGAATGGCTTGGAACGACTCCTTATAACCAGGGAATGCCTCTGCCCCAGTCACCTGAACAACCTTTCATTCTTACATTTGTTGCAGGCATTCTTTGCACTCAGGTTCAGAGATGAGAACAGCTGGGCACGTCCACGGGAATTTAAACACAATCACCCCAATTCCTGCATATTGCCAAACAGTGTTTATGCCCCCAGCCTCCCTCCCTGACCAAGAAGCCTCTTACCCACGTTCTGTGATGAGTAGAGACTTTCCAACCACTTGTTCCCTTTCTCCTCATGAGCGCGGGCCGAGGGGTGTGTGACACGGTCTGAAGTAGGCCGAGTGGTGATGGGAAGAAATCGGGCCATCCCAGCTGTGGCTGTGCAGAGCAGGAAACTCAAATGTGGTCCGTGTTCTCCGGCAGGTCAAAGTCATTGTCTCAGATCTGCACATCTCCCTCGGCAGGCCAGCAGAGAGCAGGGGATTTTCTTAAGGCCAATGAGAAGGACTCCGGCTCGGAGGGCTTGGGTCATAATATTGAGCAAGGAGGTGGCAGGCTCAGTTTGGCAACCCTCTCCCCTCAAGAGAACCATCTAATTGGGGGTAGGGGGGGAAATAATTTTTCTAAAACAGAAAATACTGTTCTGGGAGACAAATCACTGTCCTTTACAAGCACTGACGTTTTCTCTCATTCAATATGTACTTCAGACCATATCACAAGCTCCTGGGTCCTGTGGTATTGTGCTTCCTGCGGCGAGCAGTCAACTCCCCTATTGCCAAAGTTCGTTACAGCTGGATACCTTCATGTCCAAATGAAAATCCTCATTAATACCTTATTCATTACTCACCAGTCCCTTTTAATTGCAATAATGTAATACATTTATAAAGACACATCTTAGATTTCTGATGGTCCACCCCTAGAAAGGAAAAGGCTTTCTATTTCCTAAAGCATAATTTCTCAAAAAAAAAAAAAAAATCTTGGCCCAAACCAAGTTGTGCATTCTCAATGGGGTTGTCACCCACGTGTAGCAAGAAAAGCACACTCTGAGAAAGACCCAAGTTCTAATCCATGCCAAGAATTACAACCTGTGGAACACACATGTTATCAAAATTTAGATAACTCAAGAGAGAGTGAGCACATCTGGAGAGTCATCCCAAATCTACACTTTCCGGGCCTCCCTGGTGGCACAAGGGGTTAAGCACCACACTATGAAGCAATCCGCAGCCTCTGCAGCACAAGTTCGATCCCCAGCAGGGTAGGAAGAAATTCACATGGCGCAGCAGACCCCTCCTGTCTTGCCCGCTGCTCCCCTCAGCAGTGTATTTCGGTCAGTCTGCCCCCACTCTGTTCCCCACTCTGTCTCTGGTGAATCCTCTCACCCCCCGCATCTCGGGCCTGTACCCCAGCTCTTGTATGCATAAATAAATAAATCTTTTTAGGGGAGCGGGAGGGGAGGGATTGGGGTCAGAATGGGGGGGATTGCAATTGTATGGGGAATATAAAAATAAAATTTATTAATTAAAAAAAAATCTACACTTTTCTATAATGAGGACCGGAGTTTAGAGTGTTTCCCTGGCTCCAGGTTAACAATGATGTCTCAGGGGCCTTCCTGGTGGCCTTCCAGGGTTAAGTCTCAGCTCCATCCTGAGTAGCCTGAGTTTGATTTGCAGCCAGGGAGGTGACCCACATGGCACCGCAGACCTCTCCTGACTTGCCTGCTGCTCCCCTCAGCAGTCTATTTTAGTGGATGTGCCTGTTCTTCTCCCCACTCTGTTTCTGCTGAATCCTCTCATCCCCACCTCTGGCCTACACCCCAGTTCTTGTATGCATAAATAAATAGTTACCACAATGATGTCTAGTGGCTTCACTTCTAGGAGAAACAGCCCAAAACTTGGGTGGAAAAATGTTGATTAAAGCATTATTTATCACTGAACAAAACCTAAATCTTTAACAAGTGAAGGGTAAATACGCTGCACATACGAGAACTGTAAGGAACCATTTTTTAAAATTTCCGTTTACTTAATGACCCTGGAAAAAAGACTAATGTTAATAGTAAAAATGCTAAGAATCACACCAGATCCTGTGTTGAGCACTTTATATTCCCTCATTTAGTCCTCACAATTAACCATATGAAAGGCATTATTAATATTTCCTCATTACAGATGAAGAAAGGATGACTTAGTGAGGTTAAGTAATTTGACAGTTACATACATGGTGGATGTCTAATTTCAACTGTAGTAATAAGAAGCCACGACACCTTATTGCAGCATACAACTTATAGATATGACATGATACCGATTTGTTATTACACACATACACACACATGCTATTTAAAATATTTCAAAACAGGTACAACAAAGCACAGAAGCGTCAGAATGGAGACTACAACCCATCAGAATGGAAACCAGATATAAACAACCAAAACGGCCATCTGATTTCAGTTAGCTCTTGCTGTGTAACAAACTACCCTCAAATTTAGTGGCTTAAAACAACCGTTTTATTGGTTCATGATTCTGAGGCTTGGTAATATGGGCTGGGATCAGCTAAGAGGTTCTTCACCTGGTCTTACCAAGGGTCACTGGTGTTGCTGTGAACACTTGTCAGCTGGATGGGACTGGATAGTCCAAGATGTTCTCACCATCCTGGCTGTCATCTGCACTCCCTCCTCAGGAGGACTTTCATTCTCCAGGAGGTCAGCTCTAGCCTCTTCACATGGGGACAGCAGAGCTCAAAGAGGGCATTAGCAGAAGCCTGGGGTCCCATGAGGTCTTGCCCAGAAACTGTACACCACCACTTCCACTATATTCTATTGATCAAGGCAAGTCACAAAGCCGATCCAGGTTCAGGATGTGAGGAACAGATTCTACCTTTTGAAGGTAGGAGCTGTAAAGACTTTGCGGCCATTTTAATCCACTACACTGTATATACCAACAGCCCCACATAGATGGGGACATTTAAAAAGACTGGAAGGAAACCAACCCATTAACAGAGATTATTTTTATTATCTTTTCATATTTCTGCATTTCTCCAAATCCCTAAGCAGTATGCATTCCTTTTATAAAGAGAAAAAAACCAACTATAACCACTTCCATAAGTTTAACAGGGCAGGTAGGACAGCTTCACTCTGGCACAGAATTCCTTCTTTTCTAACTCTACCACTTCCTAGCTTTGACAACTTTGTGACCCCGCCGAGACTCCTTTTCTGGTTGTAAAGACGAAGCTAACATTAACTCTTTCACAAGACAGTTTCAAGGATCAAATGAGACAATGAATGTAAAACACCCACAGTCTATCCCCACCACCTCCTCACCGCCCCCCCCCCCCAGGCCAGACCTCCTCAGTCACAGGAATTCTCTTTCTCACAATTTACTAAATTCTGGTTTAGGACATGTCATATACGTCTCTAAAAGTAAGCTGTATGCCCTGAGGGCTGGATTCAAACTTTAGTCATTCTAAAGGATTATAAATAACTTCCAAGTATCAAGGACAAGATTCAGTAAGTACTTGTTGATTTACTGACTCATCAGCTACATAAAAGCTTTTTTCAAAAGCTAGGCAATTAATCCCCTTTTTATGCAGTTTTATATGTAATTCCAGTATCAAGAGGGGGGAATGTCGTCATCCACTGCATCCATTTATTCACCACAGTGGAAAAGCCTAATGTGATTCACCGCCACGAAGAAAACTCAAATTTCTTAGACTTAACCATTCACACACGCACAAACACCACTCCTATCCGGCTTGTTTTACAATTGGCTCTCATGATGGCCAAATAAAGCATCAGAGCACAAAACTTAAGCTGGAAAAAGACAAGAGTGAAAATGTATGCTGCATCTGTGTTGAAACAATCATTATTCTAAAAAGCTCAACCCAAATTGAAAATGGCCTTGTTTTTTTTTAAAAAGATTTATTTATTTACGCATACAAGAACTGGGGTATAGGCGAGAGGTGTGGGGGGTGAGAGGATCCACCAGAGACAGAGTGGGGAGCAGAACAGGCAGATTGACTGAAATACACTGCTGAGGGGAACAGTGGGTGAGACAGGAGAGGTCTGCTGTGCCATGTGGGTAGCTCCCTGACTGGGGATCAAACCCTTGCTGCAGTGGCTGCGGACAGCTTCCTAGGTTGCATCTTAACCCCTTGCGCCACCAGGGAGGCCCAGAAAATGGCCCTGTTTTTGCTTCAACAGGACGGCTGGCATGGGTGCTTAGTCATGAAGGTCTAATTTACGGTTATCAGTAAATTGGTAACTAGGTTTCCTAAGTCCTTGGTCTGCTAGACAGAAGCAGGGGACATAAGGGCGTGTCAATGGCCATTTATGCGCCGTAGTGTCAGGAGAGACACTACCTGCAGCAGCTTAGGCAGATGAGAAGCAATGCTTCTTAAAAAGATCTTTGAGAAAGGCATTTCATAAACTCCCACAGTGACTCACCCTGCATGACATCCCCAGAGGGTGGGAAGGGCCAGAGAACCTACTTTTGCTTTCTTTTGCACACACGGGATATTGCTAAGGCAGAGAATCCCTCCTTGGATGGCAGAGCATCATCTGTGGATGGTCCAGCCTCTCCCTTTACAGCCTGAGAGGGCCACAGGCCCCTTTTATGCTTTTTCTTTTTTTTTTTTAAGGGGAAATATTCTTTTTTTTTTAATTAATTAATTTATTTATTTATACAAGCACTGGGTACAGTCAGAAGCGCGGGAGGGTAAGAGAATTCACTAGAGCCAGAGCGGGGAGCAGAGCAGGCAGAAGGACCGAAGTACACTGCTGAGGGGAGCAGTGGGCGGGTACAGTCAAAAGCGTGGGAGGGTGAGAGAATTCACAAGAGCTAGAGCGGAGAGCAGAACAGGCAGAAGGAGTACACTGCTGAGGGGAGCAGCGGGAGGCAGGAGAGGTCTGCACACCATGTGGGACCCTTACCCGGCGGCCGGGGATCAAACCGGCACTGCAGAGGCTGCGGGCAGCTTCACAACCCAGCGCTCAACCGCTGCGCCACCGGGGAGGCCCCCCTTTTTTGCTTTTTCTAAGACTCATCGGGGAACCCAGGCAGGGCAGTTGAAGCAGACCCATCGGGAGGGTTCCTGGGGGAAGAAGAGGTATCAAAAAACCCTGTATGTCCCAAAGGCTTGAATACTTGGTCCAGGGGGCAGTGTCCAGGGTACAATTCTGGAACAACAATCCCTAATCTAACTGCTGGGAAACATTCTGCTCTCAGAACATTTAAAAATTACTGAAGAATCCAAAAAGTTTACCTTTGAAAACTCTAAAAAACCTAAGAATGCACAAGAACACTGCTTGAGTGACCAGAACAATGATGGCATCACACATACTATAAACTTCTAATTATTTCAAAATTAAAAGTTTGGAAAAAGGGGGGGGGGAAGCAGCACAGAAAATGGAGCAAGCATAGACCACAACTTTCAACAGCAATGAAGCCAGAGGGTAGATATTCTCAACACACTGAAAGGACATAACTTACACCCTCCAATTCTATAAGAAGTGAAATAAATCCTTCAAGAATTTTAAGTAACCTACATTGAGATTTCACATACACAAAGGTTTTTTTTTTTTCCTCCAGAGCCTGAGGAATTCATCCAAACTGCTTCACGTTTTAAAAATGTTTTAAGAATCATGTTTTTAAAAATACATTTATGAAGTGTTTTTGACAGTAAAGAAAGAGTATATAAGGAATGTAATCATAGTATCTTACTTTGAATGTTGAGTGTATTTATTTACTACAGATATACCTTGCTGTATAAAGCAACATGTGCAAAAACGAATGACTATAATAAAAGTTCATTGTTAAAATGAGAATTTTAAAATTAATTTAGAGACCTATTTTATTTATTCATTTATTTTTTCATTATTTCACTTTATCCACAGTATTAGAAAAGCAAGGCATTGTAAAAGTTTAGGTGAAATGTGTGGCTGGCAGCCCAATCAAGTCCCTTATATTCCATATTTTCCCTTCAGTTCTTCTACTTTGGCGATGTAAGCTTTCATGGCATTGTCCTTGGAAGTCCCTTTCAGTCCATTCCAGGCATCCCACTTGGCTTTGCCTTTGAAGTCCATCATTCCAGGCCGTTCTGTATTTACATCGCCCACAGTTGCTTGTTTGTAGTGGCTATAGATAAATAGCATCTCTTCATCTGTTGGCTTGGTCTTGAGGTTCTTAACTTCCTCAGCAGCTTTCTCAAACTCAGCCTGAGACATGCCGGCTGGATTGCAACAATTCCAGGAGACCTGCGCGGGGGCCTATTTTAGACAAGCCAAACAAAATTTTACAAATGGAGATCCTCACGAAAGAAAATGATGAAGTGTGTACCTCAGACAGAAGGAAAGTGTTTCCACAAGAAAGGTCAGAGGATTAGACAGGATTAGAATTTAAAGGGGGGGCGGGGAGAGGAAGGATTAGGGTCCAAATAAGGGGGGGTGCAATTGTGTGGGGAATATAACCAAAATGAAAATGCATACATTGTGCAAAAATGAAGAATGATGTAAGAATTATATAAAATAAAATATTAAAAATAAAATAAAATTGTAAGATAATGAAAAAAAAGAATTTAAGGAGGTAGAACGAAAATATGTTAACACCACAAATTACAATGGGGGTGGGAGTATTGAGGAACCCAAATATCGATAGCTTACCTTAGGAAATTCTAGCAAACACAAGACCCTGTAAGCTCACGTTCCTTTAGTCATCAGAGGGATGATTTCATTACACATCTGCTCGCCTCTGGAAAAATCCAGCAACAGTGAGAAAGGAAAATGACGTCTTACTATTATTAGGAAAGTAGTTTTGACACAGACTCCCTGAAAGAATCATTGAGAGTCCCAGAGCCCCAGGGACCACACTTTGAAAACCGCTGCTCTCTAACCCTTCTTCCCCTTCACCCAAGACCAGGTCTTCTTAGTGTCCTGTCCAGCTGGGCCGAGAAAGAAACGGCCGCTTCTCTGGCCAGGGTCCCCGGGGGAACTCTTTTCCCTTTTTGGCAAAAGCAGGGAGTCCACGGAGGGGCCTCGGGACGGTGCGGCCGGGCGCCGCTAGGGGGCGCCGCTAGAGAACGCAGCCGCGAGCCGCGCCGCCCACGCCCCGGAGAGCCGGGTTCTCACGGACTCCCGGAAGAGGGGGCGGCACCCGGAAGAGGGCGAGGTCGCGCCTGATTGGACGAAGTGCTGCGCTTCACGGACGGGGCGGGGCTTCTTCACGCTAAAAGCAGAGCCCGGCAGTCCCCGGCTCACGCAGCCCTAGTGGCCAGGTCCGCGGAAGCTTTCCAGTTGCACGCCGAGGTTCGCTAGGTCATGGTGCCAGCCTGACTGAGAAGAGGACGCTCCCGGGAGACGAATGAGGAACCACCTCCTCCTACTGTTCAAGTACAGGGGCCTGGTCCGCAAAGGGAAGAGAAGCAAAAGACGAAAATGGCTAAATTCGTGATCCGCCCGGCCACCGCTGGCGACTGCAGTGACATCCTGCGCCTGATCAAGGTAGCCGGAGGCCCGGGCTCCTCCTGGAGCAGGGGGGGGGGGGTGCGACTCCGTCTCCCAGAGCGTTCGGGTCTCGGGCAAGTTCGTCTTTCTCCGCCCGCCGCCCCCAGCCTTGGCCGGGCCGGGACCCCGCGAAGGCATCGCCACCCCGCCCCGCCTACCCCGTTCCCTCTGGGTGGGCCTGGGCCTCACTCCGTTTTCTGCTTCTCTCCCTCTCTTCTATGTGCGTCGCCCCAGGAACTGGCTAAATATGAATACATGGAAGAGCGAGTACTATTAACAGAAAAAGGTAACGCAACGGTGGGGGGCTGGGGGATGAGCGGCCGGTGCCTGTCGCCTTCACCCAGGCCAACACTGTCCCTGCTGCCCCTTCTTGCAGATCTGCTAGAGGATGGTTTTGGAGAGCACCCCTGCTACCACTGCCTGGTTGCAGAAGTACCCAAGGAACATCGGGCTGCGGAAGGTAACCGCCCTCTTCCAGAAGCCAGAGACCGAGTGTTGTGCAAAACGTAGTGGCCGCTGTGTAGAACACTGACACACAGGCCCAAGTTACTTACTGAGCAGATGGCCAGAAATAAGAGCCAGCCAGTGTCCAAACAACTGAGGGGGAAAAATAGATATGCTGCAGTTACTAGGGCAGGTTAAAAGAGCCCTTTAAATAAGGGGCAGAGTGCTGTGGAGACCTGGAAGAATGTAAGCTGTTTAAGTGGCAGAGTGCTATGGAGACCCGGAAGCTAGGTATAATGTCATTGATTGTAAATCAGTTTCATAAATGGTTTTTGTTTGACACTAACGTAACCTTTTTTGTAATTGTGTTAAATCACATTTTTTTCTTTAATTTGTCCCAATCTTCAGGTTACAGTCTCTAGCTTCGCCATGTACATGGCCCTTCCGTGTACATGGATGGGCGGGGAGGTAACTAAAAGATCCTTTACACAATAAAGTAGATGATCATGATAAATGAGGTAAGGTCCTATTATCACACACTTAAAACACGGTAGATCAGAAACTCCATTGTACTCGCTTCCTGTCTGTTTGCAAAGGAATATAAAATGGCTCAAAAGTTTAATTTGAAACCTCTGCCTCCATTTGGAATTAATAGACTCCCCATAGGTGGGAGTCAGATGCTCTTTTTCTCCCTTTTTTGCTGGTCCCCGTTGAATGGTCAGAAGACAGAGTAAAAAGGGGAAGTTTGGGTGGTTGTTTAAGGTTTTTTCTAAAGTCTGTTCCCCAAGATGGAGGCAACGAGTGGAAAACATAAGGGATGAAAGGCTTTTTAGAGGCATGTGGTGGTTACATAATATCTTTGGGTACCTCTGCTTCTTCTGACTTAAAAACTGGGGAGAGTAAATTGAGAATGTATGAATTGGAAGGCAAGTTCTGAAATTAAACGCTGCATTTTTGGCCTCATATTCTGACCTTAAGGAAGCAAAGTTTCTAAACTAAAAATATTTACTATTCTGAACTGCCGTGTCAACCTTATTCCCAAATCACCATACCAGCCTATGAATAGGATGTAAATAATGTGTGTGTTTAGTTTAAGACCATACCCGTTTTCGCTGTGGCAAGTAATGAAAGCATCCTCACCTCCCAAGTGTGAGATCCAGCAGATTGCAGAGTGGCCAGTCCACAGTTTTAGCCTGGCTTCAGCTATCTCTAATGTGTGCTTTTTTGCAAATACATGTTCTGAGAACAGCAAGGTCGTGCAACAGCGGCCTAGACTGCACTGGCATAAAAGTGGAGAGACAGTCGTTCACTGGCTACTTATTTCTTTAACACATGCATGTACATTTTAAAAAACCTAAGATAGTCTTCTGATTTTGCAGCTACAACTTTTATGGACTGGTTTTCATCCATAGCTCATGTGATACTCTTTTTACAGGACACAGCATTGTTGGTTTTGCCATGTACTACTTTACCTACGATCCGTGGATTGGCAAACTGTTGTATCTTGAGGACTTCTTCGTGATGAGTGATTATAGAGGTTTGTTGAGTTCAGGGGGGACAGCCCTAAATCAGCACTTCAATTCCTTCAAATGACTTTTTAATTGGTGCTTTTCTTTCTTTTAGGCTTTGGCATAGGATCAGAAATTCTGAAGAACCTAAGCCAGGTATGTCTTAGATTTTGACTTCTGAACTTGCAAAAGTCACTGGATTATTTTAATGAGTGCTTCAAGTTTGGGTCCTGGAAAGCAGGTGAAATGTTCACTGCTTACTCTCCCTTATAACAGGTGGCCATGAAGTGTCGATGCAGCAGAATGCACTTCTTGGTAGCAGAATGGAATGAATCATCAATCAACTTCTATAAAAGAAGAGGGGCTTCTGATCTGTCCAGTGAGGAGGGATGGAGACTCTTCAAGATCGACAAGGAATACTTGATAAAAATGGCAGCAGAGGAGTGAGGAGTGCTGGTGTAGACATGACAGCTTCCATTCTATTTTAAAATAAATTCTCAACTTATCTTGCTTTCTATCCTATTTGTAGTGAAATAATAGAATGAGCACCCATTCCAAAGCTTTATTACCAGTGGCGTTGTTGCATGTTTGAAATGGGATCTGTTAAAGGTAGTAATCTCGAGTGTGGTTTGGAGTCAGATTTCTCCTTGAACATCTTTTGATAAACAAGGTGGTGTGATCTCAATCTATATGAAAAAAACTTCATTCTTGTGAGTCATTTAAATGTGTACAATGTACACACTGGTACTTAGAGTTGCTGTTTTGATTCTTTTTTAATAAACTACCCTTTGATTTAATTGTTTCGTGTAAGCATTTTTATTGATCTTTTATTCCTTAGGCATTTTTCCTGCTGTTTGTGAATTAAAATGGCCAAGAAACATAACTTGATAACTTGACAACTGTTCAAAAACAGTTGTTAACCCAATATAAAGTATTTTTAGGGTTGTTAGCTGTGCTGTGCTAAGGCCCATTCTCAAAATCTGGAAAGAAGTCTGTTGAATTCCAAGGTGTTATACATAGCAACATGTTAAATAGGACATTACACTGATGACACTACATTTAATCTTACAATTTTCAACTCATTAAACCAAAAACCAGAATGAGTAAACTTTGTTATCAAGTAAAAGGTGGGATTCTAAAACTTTGGAAATTGAACAGGGGGGAGACAACAATAACCTCCTCTCACACAAAATAGTATTCAGAAAGGAAAGTGACACTTTCCTAATTTGGCAGGAGCAAAAGCCCCACCTTTTTTAGAGAAAATAAGCAAACAAAAGAGGCTGGAGTTGGACATAGGTACCAAGGGAAGCTAACATCCTGCTAATTAGCATCCAAGTTAGCATTTAGGAGTATGTGATTATTATGTTAACATAATGAACTTCTATAAAGAAACAATATGAGTGCTTAAAAATATGGGGTGGGGAAAGCCAGAAGTAAACAAAAGGACAGGGTACCACCACAGGGCTTTGGTGGAGGGTGAGTGAAGCATGTGCACATCAGGAGGTATGACGTTTGCCTCTAAAATTAGTTATGTCAGTGATTGGCAAATCAATAAGTAATTTGAGTAAAAAGGGAAGTAAACAAAAGGTTTCTTTTGCACTAAAAATAAAGCTCAGGAGAGGTATAAGGAAGCAATAGTTTTAGCTGTGAGAACTCCTTTCATCACTCACTACATTGACCTAAATTCCTAAGCCCACTAATTCCCTTGACAATGAAAACAGTAGTTGACAATAACCACTGTAGTGATCTCCAAGAATAATGTTTTCCAAAAGTCATCGGATACCAACTATACTCCATATCTTCTGTGTTCTCCAGGAAATAAGTCCTGGGCTCCTTAGTCAAGGGGATTTTCCCCTACAGCCTTTTGTTTCAGTGTCTGTTAAGGTGTCCTACATGAGTAGAAAGCCATATAAATAATTGTGATTCGGTATTGTATTTAGTACAAGTGAGCATTGGATTTACTGGTGGTGCAGAGAGCATGCCATGAAAACAGGCTTACAGCATCCTGCTCAGATGGCAAGTGATTTCTACAAAAGAAAGGCTGGCAAACATAAAAAGGGTTAACTAAACACAAGGAGTCTTGTGGGGAAAGAAGACATTTTGAAAACTGTGTTTTGGAAAGAGCCTCTTTGAGGAAAACAATGACATGCTGACTGTGGTTAAATATGTGAATAATTAGAAGAACCAAGCAAGTTACACTATAACGCTTTGTTTTCTCATCCTCCTTAGAGCTTACTTAGCCCTAAAGGCCCATTGTTGTCACCACACAAGTTTTTATGAAGTGTTTGAATCCACTTAAAGAAGTCCCTTAAGTTTAAAATTTAGAAGCTGAAACACCACAGCAGCAGCCCACTGAATGTTCAACTCAATTACAAAGACACCACTTTAAAAAGTGAACTGTAGAAGAAATTTGCAAAAGATGAAATCAACGAGCAAGTAAGAAAACATGTTATAGGGAAATTCTGTGGAAGGAAATAATAAACGATGATAAATCTGGAAAAGAAAAAAATCCATGTAATCAGCACCTCTGTGAAGATAAGTTTAAAACGACTCTTATTAAAATATTATACCTGACATAACCACTTGGGAAGAACAGTATTTCCGGCCTAAGGATCTGCCAATTATCACATAAGCATATTTTGGGGATTTCCCTGTATGGTTTAAAAATAACATGTTTGCTAAGATTATGTCCCTTGAAAGACTTATAAAATCAGTATTTTTTATACTATTAAAATAGGAAGTAGCTGGGTTTGTCCACATGCAGGTTTATAACATCCTGCTACATATCTGATTACTGGCCCATGGTAGTGCTGAGATCCATGAGTGCCCAAAGCAGAGCCCCAGATCATTCTACAGGGCAGGTTTTCCAGGGCAAGAAAGTAGAGGATTTTTGCAGAAATGTAGAAGCAACAATCTAGAAGGCACCCAATGATTTATTAATGCTCTGGAACCATCTACCCCATTCTGTGAGTCACCTCTCCACTGGGTCCCTCAATAGGAGGGCCTCAATAGGACAGCACCTATCATGGTCTGGTGACAGTTCCTTGTGGCAAGTGGCTGTTCGCCAGCAACTGCCAGACCTGGCCACGCTCTGGGAATCCCATCTCCCTGCCTGGCAGGCTTAGCTTCCGCTGAAAGTCCACAGGTGGCCATGTCTGCTCCTAGAATTCTGTTTGCTTCACTGGCCTCATCTTTGTTTTCTTGCTTCATCCTATCTTCCTGAGAATTATCACCTTAAGGTGAACCTGTGCTTGAGTCTCATCCCTCCTCTTTGTGTTGCCAATCTGGGCTTCAAGCCAGTCAGCTGTTACCCACAGCTCTGACAGACAGACCCACACCCTTTTTTGAGCCCCCCCCTCCCCGCACCCAGCAAGGCCCTCCCACTGTAAGGTTTAGTAAGTAGTTACCTGGAACTAGGCATTACCTGCAAGGCTTTGCACACGTTATTATCTAATTCTCACAAACACCCTATGAGGTAGGACCATTATTAGTTTCTCTTTATAACGAGGAATGAAAACTCAGAGAGGTTAAGTGGCCAAGGCTGCACAAGTAGCTCTGGGCATCGAACTCCCATCAAATTTCTCAAACCCCAGGGGGTGGGGGGGCTCACTACCATATTTTCTATAGGAATGAATGAATTTGGCATTTCTTTTTGATTATACTCCAAAGAAGTATTTTCTGGCTCATCAAAATCCATAGTTCCCAGTACAGGCTACACATTAGAATCACCTAGAAAGCTTTTAAGAAATACTAATGCCGAGCCCTGACTCCTAATCTAATTATATTTTAATGTGCATTCCAAAATGAAGCCAGGGTTGAGAGCCACTGATCTACATAAACACCTTGTAACTGAATCCCAGTTGCAACTGTGAGTACAACCATTTCTGTGTGTTTGTGTTGCTCACCTTGGCACCATGTCGTCAACAGTGAGCTCTTGCCAAGCAAAGCCATATCACACTGCATGAAGGAGAACCTTCTGGAGAGTTCGCAGAGAAAAATGGGAGAGAACTGTGTCATCCCACTGTCCTGCAGTGCTGAAAACAAAACCAAACAGGAGTTAGTACAGAGTTTCTTTGCAAACAGCAGCTTCATTTCAGCAAGACATCTCCCCTCACATTAAATCAGTGTTGTTGATTTAAATTTGTTAAGTTTGGTAGTTTTGTTTGTATTTGATTTGCAAATATATATTGGTTTCACAGTTGTATAGCAGCTGTGAAAGTAAAATGCTCACATCTGGTTATATGTCTATAATGAGTAATGTAAGAATAATTTCAATCCCCGCTTAGTACCTGTGAGAATTGATTCCTTTAAGAGGGATCCATACTTGCTTCAGAATCAAATCCTACCTGGCTTCTCCCTGACTGCATGATCACAGGCACTGAGCATCATCTCTCAGCCTTATTTTATTTGTAAAAAAAAAGGAGGGGGGCAAGGGGAAAGACTGCCAATTGAAAGACATTTTTAAAATACTGAAATAAGGGGCCTCCCTGGTGGCACAAGGGGTTAAGATGCAACCTATGAAGCTCTCCACAACCACTGCAGCATGAGTTCGATCCCCGGGCAAGGAGCTACCCATATGGTGCAGCAGACCTCTCCTGACTCGCCTGCTGCTCCCCTCAGCAGTGTATTTCAGTCAGTCTGCCTGTTCTGTTCCCCGCTCTGTCTCTGGTGAATCCTCTCATCCCACATACCTCTGGCCTGTACCCCAGTTCCTGTATGCATTAATAAATAAATCTTTAAAAAATAAAAATATTGAAATGAGGAAAATGTAGATGGAAATGTAGATGGAAACTTATGTAGGGCCTCCCCTGGTGGTGCAGGCGGTTGAGCGCAGCACTGTGAAGCTGCCCGCAGCCTCTGCAGTGGCGGCTCGATCCCAGCCGGCTGGTGAGGGTCCCACATGGCATGGCAGACCCCCTCCTGTCGCGCCCGCTGCTCCCCTCAGGAGTGCTTTCGGTCTGTCTGCCTGTTCTGTTCCCCGCTCTGTCTCCGGTGAATCCTCTCACCCTCCCGCGCATCTGGCCTGTACCCCGGTTCTTGTACAAATAAATAAATCTTAAAAAAAAAAAAAAGGAAATATGTAGTAAGCATCAATAAATATTGGTTTAGGTAAAAAAAATAAATAAATAGTAAATAAAAGAGATCCAAGCTACGCAACTTTGAGAAATGCTGCATGATCCTAATGCAGCACTGCCTGCATTTGGTTGATTTAAAAAAAGGGCCAAAGGTATCAGCACTAAAACTTCATGGGCTGGGCTCCAATGTGATCGGGTTTAAGTCTGATTCTTTTCAGCAAGAATATTTCATTGATGATTTTTTTCCATCAAGAGGCATAGCACGTCTGCTCATCTCTTTCGTGACATTAGCAGCCGTGAGTATCACCACCTAGGTCCACAGATTCATTAGGAGTTACAAAATGGTGATGTTCTATTTCTATCATTCCTTCTTCATTTATCAGCTAAAACACTTGTATAAAGAGAACTTTCCTGGGGCCTCCCCGGTGGCACAAGGGGTTAAGTCTCAGCACTATGAAGCTATCCACAGCCATTGCAGCACGAGCTCCATCCCCAGCCTGGGAGTTGACCCACAGGCCACAGCAGACCTCTCCTGTCTCCCCGCTGCTGCCCTCAGCAGTGTATTTCAATCAGTCTGCCTATTCTGCTCCCCACTCTGTCTCTGGTGAGTCCTCTCACCCCCCGCAAGAGTACCCCAGCTCTTGTATGCATAAATAAATCTTTTTAAAAAATAAAAATAATATAGAGAACTTTTCCCCACTCATGTTTCATTACCCTGAAGTACATTTCATCCAGCAAAGGCAGGATAAATGCTTGGATCGTGCTTGATTTACTAGTTTTCAAAAGAATGAATTGGCTTCCCCACATCTTTCAATTAAGTTTTTTTTCTCCCAGAGTATTATTATGAAGTCATGGACTTTAAACATTTCCTTTTGTGTTAATTTTCTTCCCTCACCTTTCTTATTGAAGCTCAGATCGCTCTAATTGTCTAGTGAGGGCTTCTTCAAGTTGATTTCAGAGTCCTTTGGACAAGACCTCAGAAGCCTTTGTTAGCTTCCTTGCTTTTAAGACGTCCCAGGTTCATCTTGTACATTTTCTACCCTAAACCAAGCATCAATGGCTAGGTAATTCTGAACTTCAGAGGTTCCCAGGGAAGCAACATTTATTGGGCACAAGCAGTACCCCCAGCTCTCAGCCCTCTGCTCTGATAATGACACAGGCCCAGCAAGAAGAGCCTTTTAAACAGGCTTCCAGCTTAGCCCAGGGACAGTTCCACCAGCTGTGGGCAGGACCGTCTACTTCCTCCTCACTGCTTATACTGCTCTTTTTCACCCAGCAAATCAATAACAACAACATAAAAGTTGGTTTCAAAACAGCTGACTCCAAAATGACAATGATCTTTGTTTGCAGAGGAACAGGGTCCAGCGGCAGCTTGGGTCTGATGGGAAGAAGTTATTTCCACTTAGAGTCAAGGGAAACAGTTAACTCCTGACTCTTCTTCACTGATGGGGATAAAAATAGACTTCATGGTTGTAGTGAAAAGTAAACTACCCCAGAGCTGCCAGGAGGACTAAGCGAGGTGCCAAGTACGCATGCGCAGGATGTACACTGCACCTGCATCCTGGGAGAGCAACCGTGTTGAAGAGCTACTATGTGCCACGTGCTGTGATTTTGCTCTTTCTTATGTCTTTGGAACAACAGTGGAGGGTATCTGAAGGGTGGCAGGATACACCACCGTCAAATATGCCATTTTTCCATAAGGATTATTTTAAGCCATAGCCATTTGAAAAACAGATACAAGAGCATTTTCTTCCTTGAAAACTCCCTTATGAAAAGATGCCCTTCCTGTACCTGGAGAAAAGAAATATTCTTCACAAGGAGTCAAAGCAGAGAGAATCCTGTACAAACAGAACTTGTTAAAATAATCTTTCTTTCTTGAGCCTCCCCACATATTTTAATTTCCCATATCTGCCTCTCTTTGTTCACCAAGAGGGCAGAGGTGACATTTTGTCTCCCCCACATAATCCAGGGGTGTGCTGGTAAATCCAGCCAGGGGTGGAAGTAGTCTTGATTTGTAGAAATTGCAGATAAACATGGTGTAAATACTTCCACCCAAGCTGATCTCAAGCTTTCCCATTGCAAAATTTCTGAATATTTAGCAATAGACTGTCCCAAGCAAGTAGCGGCCAGCTTCAGCACACCCCAGAATTAGGCCCATTTTGAAGATGAGGAAACAGAGGTGGAGAGAGGTTAAGCAATTTGAATTCACTGTGTGTGTGTGTGTGTGTGTGTGTGTGTGCACGCGCGCGCGCGCGCGCATGTGCACGTGCATACACACAGGTCTGGGCTGTCAACCTGGTCTGAGCCTCCACAAAGGTCTCTCCCATACCTCTGGCCTTTCTCAAGCAGTTAGCCACACTATTTGCCCTCGAATTGACTTCTTTATTTATGCTTCTGGCATAACAGAAATGTTGACCTCCTTAACTACCAATATCCTGGGATCATGTCCCTCTGTCTTTATACCCTCAGGCTTTGTTCCATGCATGGCACACAGTGGGCACTTAATAAATATTCATTAAATAAATGGAATAAACCAGCCTCCAATTTCGGGGGTCACTGACTCAACTCTAATGTTTTTCTTTTACCTGTAACAGGAACCCAGTTGGAGAGTCAGACTTTAATTGCAAAAAGAAAAGAAAGCTAATAATTATAGAGCACTTTCTACATTTCACTTGTTACACATGGATTATGTCACTTAAATCCTTATGTATGAGGGAGGTAGGGTGTAAGGGGTGAAGCAACTTATTGCATATTATACAACCAGAAGGCAGTGGAACTGAGATTTGATTTGAGCAGCCAGGCTCCAGATCCACCTCACAAGCCACAGCTCATTGTCTAGTTTAAGTCACCATGGTGGCCTTCAGTCATTAACACTGGTGATGCTTTGGGATGAAGGCTGTTCCTTTGTCACCTGGCAAAGGTCTTTCCTGGGCTTAGGGAAGGTGTTCAGAACAGCCCCCCCCCCAAGACGTGCCACTTTCGCATGTAGATTTTTTTTAAAGATTTATTTATTTATTTACACAAGAACTGGGGTACAGGCCAGAGGAGGCATGGGAGGGTGAGAGAATTCACCAGAGACATCTGGGAGCAGAACAGGCAGACAGACCAAAGACACTGCTGAGGAGAGCAGTGGGTGCAACAGGAGAGGTCTACTACGCCATGTGGGTATCTCCCTGGCCAGCCGGGAATCGAACCCACGCTGCAGAGGCTGTGGACAGCTTCATAGCACTGCGCTCAACCCGCTGCACCACCGGGGAGGCCTAGATTTTTTTTTAAAAAATTCATGTAACACTGGTTTGTAATGTATAGGTATCAGGTAACATGGATTATTTTAAGTCAAAGGCACTGGAGACTCTGCAGACTGGAGAGAAACTTGCCTCTTCCTTAACTACTGAGGATTTAGATGGGGGAGGAAGTCTGCTCATAATGAGAGTTATTTCCAGAAATAACTTTTTATGACTCATCTGTATGACAGGGAGAACATCTAATTACCAAACATCTGTTCTTATCGTCCTGTGACTTGCCCTCAACCCCTGGGGACCCTACCCCTTTCCTTAGCTTCACAACAGCATCATGTCTCAGTTTACCTTTGTCTTTGAACCTCTCATGCATGTGGGGCTCCCAGCACACAATGATATTAAACTTGGGTTTTTTTCTCCTGTTCACAGTTCTTATGTCAACTTACCCACTGAAAGGACCTTAAGGGTAGATGGAAGAACTTTTCCTTCCCAACATCAGGTTGGATGTGGAGGAACCAGGGGAGACAGGCTTCCTAGCAGCTGCCCCAACGCTTCTCAGCCAGCTCTGCAAGAACATTTCACTTTCCACAGCAGACCAGGTTCAAGTCCAAGCAGGTTCAGGTTCAAGTCTATTAGACCAGGTTCAAGTCCCACTTTGCTTTCTCATCCCTAAATTATATATGAATTATGTTACCAGAAATAAACAAAAAAATGGTCTAAATTTTCTACACGGGCCTCCAAGGAGTTAAGAAACAAAAATCATTTTCCAGTTTCCCTGGCTTCAAGCCCAATTCCAGGACGTGATCCAACACTAATCACCATCCAAATGCCTGTCAGCGAGACGGTCGCTATGTACTCTGGCATATAGTACTGAGGCAGTCTTGTGCAATGTTGTTAAAGCATTATGTTATAATTATACCCCGGCCTTGTTTCCTGCACATCTCGCAGATGCTTATCCACCAACGGGGTGTTAGCTGACAATCACTCTAAACAAGCCTGGACAAAAGAAATAATAGCGGTAACCCTGAGGAACTTCTGAAAAACTATCCAGCTGATGTTCGAATGTTCGGCCCATTCAATAGTCTCTTACAGGATCCCTTAGAGCAGCATTGTTACCTTTCCCTCTTCTGCCTTTGATCTTTGTGCTTTCTGGTCTTGTCCAGAACAATGTCACTTAATTCTCCTTTATCTTAAAGCATGTAGCCATAAAACAAGAAACCAACAGGGGGAAATTCCCCCACCCCAATATCACCCACCTCCCAGAGGGGCTCAAAGAGTGGTATAAGCAAGCTGTGTATGAGAAGGGCTAAGGAGGGGCTGCCCACTGTCCTCTCCTGTGGGAGGGGAAAGCAAGCTTTGTGCCAAAGACACCCAGGGTATGGACACTGTGGCCTCCAGCCAGAGCAGATGGAACTTTGGGGAAATGTTCCCACAGAAATCCAGGGAAGTGCTGTGGAGAAAGCTCCTGAGGGAAGGATCTAGGTGGTGGTGTGAATGTAGTTTACATTCCAGTCTGTGTTTTAAGAAGTTTCCAAGCAGGTTTTAATTAACCTCAGCTGAAACTTGCTAAACAAGTTTTGCAACCCAGGTTATTGTGTTAGTATTTTTCCCGGTGTATTGTCCTAGGTTTGAATTTCATGAAGTTTATTATTCTTTCAAAACACAACTCAATGGGGGAAAAGCAAAGTGTAAGTTTTAAAACCTAGGTATTTCCTGGTAATGACTTGCAGGAAAGAATGAGACCTTCACAAGATGTGGGCCAGGAAAGGAAGTAAAAAAATTTAAGTTGACATTTATAAGTGATAAGACAAAACCAAAAGTTTTTTCTTAATGTGCCTTTCTACACAATCTTTTGATTCAAATGGTAATTATTTTAGGCTTAGCTTTAAAAACCAACGCTGAGGTTTTAAATGCTCCAACCCCGAAGGGGACAAATCCAGAATAGTTTGTTTCTCTCTAGTCTACTTCATCAAGATTATCAGAGACTAAAGTACAACACGCCCCTTCGGCGACAAGCACCACTGAATAATAGTCACTCTGTTTTGGAAGGAGCCACTAAAAGCAAGCTTCGAGGAAACTTGAAAAGATGAAGGATGCCATTCCCGGGCCCTCTGTCCAAGAGCCCTTTGAATAATGCCTCGGTGTGAACTGTGAAGTCACTCTGTAGTCATTCTTCCCCAAGCATAGAGGAGTCATCTAGGCCAAGGATTTCAAACTGGGAACACATGTTGCTTGAGATAAATAATAACTTTCCAGGGAACTGAGTTTTAGGAACTTGGTTTCCAAATCTCAAATTCCATAAATACTCTCTGGAAATACTCTGCCTGACAATGTTCCTGAGGTCAAGAGGTCAGACTCACTTCCCCTGGCCCATCTTCCTCTATTTGCCCTTCTCCCACTTGACTAAAAAAAAAAAAAAAGTGTATTTTTCTTCCACCCTGAATCTTAGCAGGGTGTGCTACCTCAAAGGGTAAAATAAGAGCCTCTGGACCTCAAACCAAAGCATGATTCAGGAGTCCGCAGCTCCTGAGGGAAGAGTTCCTGGTTAAGCCAGGATCGGCAGGAAAAATAATTTTCCTCTACCCTTCTAGGTTCTTAGCTGCGACTCCTGTATAGTAAAGGACAGATTAACAGGAGAAAAACAAATAAGTTTAATAGCATGTATACTTCCTGTGTATATGGAAGAGTCCCAGGGAAACTGGCTACTCCTGGAATTGGCCCACGTCACCACTTTAAATACCATCTCCAGTGAAAGACAGAAGATACTGTTGGGGAGTCAGTTAAGGGAGCTTTTCATGCAAAGCACTATGAACAAGGCTAGGGTGTTTAAGCAGATTTAAATTCAAACCTTTTCCATTGCAAGAGTTTCCAGAGATTTAGTCATTCTCTTCTTCCTAGTAGAGAGGGAGACATCCAATTAGAGGTTTAAACGTGTCTCTTAGAAAGGGTAACTTCTCCTGTGTCTGCTTTATATTTTTTATTTTAGAAGTTGATGCATTGGATTTTTTAAAAAAGGCTATTTAAAATAACCAGCATCAAGATAATCCTTATGCCAAAAAGGCAGTTTAAGGGGGTAGCATATTACTTCTCAGATTACTGAGAAGCACAAGGCAAGATTTTATTTCAAACTCCATAAAGGAGGAGGCTCCTGAGTTTCTCTCTTGGTGAAGATGTTGGTGGTATAATAAAGGAATTACTGGTTAAAGAGTGTTAGCAGTGGAGGGGTGGGGGGTGGGGAGAGGGGCAACCCTAACTTCCACAAAGAGATTGTCTAAGCATTCTATCAGGATTACAGATTACCTCTCAGACTGCTAGTTATATCAGCCATGAAAGTTCTACCCCAGACTAGATTTGGGACAATTTTCTCTCTCAAGACCTGGAAAAAACAGAGCTTCACACAAGACACTGTGGTGACGGGTCACAGGTGATATGGGGGTGAGAGAGTTATGGGAACTATACCTGCGGGGAGAAGTCAAATATCATACAAAAATGAAAAATAATGTAAGAAAATAAGTTAAAAATTGAAAAAAAAAATAGAGCTTCAGTTACAAGACAGACAGATAGGTAGACAGGAATAGGTAACTTATTTTATCCAGGTGATAAGCTGCTTTATCTAAGCATTAGAAGTAGATGTGCAATAATTTCACATCTGCTGGAAGGGAAAAATGAAGTAAAATTTTTCTCTGAAGATTTCCATTCCCCTAATTAACTCCTACTCTTCCCCAGCTCTCAGCTAAAATATCATCTCCATCCAGGAAGCCCTCCCAGACTACCCATTCACCTGTTATTATACCTTCCACTAACACTGCCTTCATTGCACTCATCCCAGATATGACTTGCTGTTTATTTGTGACATTCTGTAAGAGTTGTCTCTCCCTCTACAGCTCAAGTTCCGTGAGGGCAAGCATAATGTCAGTTTTTAGTCACCACCGTTTGGTGAGCAGGAATAAAGCACAATTCTTTGAAAGTAAGTTTGATTTGGCCGATTTTTTTTAGGGAACATTACAACACTGTATGAGTTTCAGGTGTACAATTTCTCATCTCAGCAACAGTATATATTCTCCCACATCCACCAGCCAAATCCAGTCATCCTCCACCACCAACCTCTTCCTTTTCCCTTCTACCCCTCTGATAACCACCATTGTGTTTTCGTCTAAAGGCTTGTTTTTGTTTTGTTTGCTTACTAGCTCTTTTTTTTTTCTTTCTGTTCCACAAATGAGTGAGTCATACAGTGACTGGCTGGTTGATTTGACAGTGAGCACTGCATTTGCCATAAGGTTCTAGAACAGGTACTTTCCATGGACTGAAAGAGCTAAATGAGTTGCACCGAGATTGTGAAGCAATACAAATAGAGTTCAAGTATGTGCATAATATATACAAATCAGAAATCAGCCTCGTTGCAATGACTTAACCTATAAGTTTACAAATATAACACGTCAACCTGAAGCATATGAGGAACATTTAAGAAATTAAAATGGGCCAGGAAAAAATAAAGTAGGTGAGGTGGTACACTTAGTCAAAATCCTTTTAGGATACATGTAAGAGAAAATGTTTGCTCTAAACTGAAATAGTACATTCCCTGCATCAGTGCAGGATGCCCCCTCCTACTGTTCCTGGGCAGGCATCGGCCAGCACCTGCTCGAACACATTCAGTGTCCAGGAAACCGCTACCTGAGTGGTGGCTCAAAGCGCTATTGGAAATGCTACTAATGAGAAAGTTCAGCTCGCTGGGATTTGGAAACTGTCTCTGGTGGCTCCTTCACCCAACTGTAGCCTTCATCCCGTCACTGCAGCTGAGCTAGCCTTGCCCTCACTGAGCAGGCTTCTGATCACTCCAGGTCAGACACATCAGCTCTCCAGTCCTTCAACCACCCCTTACTCCATATACTCGGTGCCATCCTTCTTCAAAGGTCTCCATTCCCCTTCACCCATTTCCTATTCGTTCTCAGCAATCAGCTTAGCATCCCTTCCAGCACCTCCAAGCAATGTGTCCATTTTCCACACAAAGAAAGGGGGACAGCAGAGGGTAAAACATAAAGCCTGCCTTCCTATAGTTTGGCCTTTTTTCTTTTTTAAATTCTGAAGGAAGTCATCTCCAGGCACTTCCACATATTTCATTGGCTGGCATACACCGTTAGCAACCCTTAGCAGGGAGGGAGCCAGGCAATTCTATTTTGCTTTCCAGCTACTCCAGTAGAGAAAGGCATGGGTGTAAGGTCAGCTAAGTGAGAAAGAGGATCCTGCAAGAACTACAAGCTATAATTTTAAAAAGTAATTTGGAAGACTATGAGGTAAAGTCAGATAACAAAGTAGTTATTTTAAAAAAGAAACTTGGGCCTCCCCAGTGGCGCAGCAGGTTGAGCACAGCGCTGTGAAGCTGTCCGCAGCCTCTGCAGCCTCAATTCCCGGCCAGCCAGGGAGATTCCCACATGGCGCAGCAGACCTCTTCTGCCTCGCCCACTGCTCCCCTCAGCAGTGCTTTCGGTCTGTCTGCTTGTTCTGCTCCCCACTCTGTCTCTAGTGAATCCTCTCACCCTCCCGCCCCTCTAGCATGTACCCCAGTTATTGTACAAATAAAAAAAAATGCATAAATCTTTAAAAAATAAAAAAATAAACTTGTGGGCATCTCTGGTGGCACATGGGGTTAAGCACAGCACTATGAAGCCATCTGCAGCCTCTGCAGTATAAGTTCAACACCTGGCTGGCCAGGGAGCAACCCACATGGCACAACAGACCTTTCCTTCATCACCCGCTGTTCCCTCAGCAGTGTATTTTGGTCAGTCTGCCTGTTTTGTTCCCCACTCTGTCTCTGGTGAATCCTCTCACTCCCAACACCTCTGGCCTGTACCCCAGTTCTTATATGCATAAATAAATAAATCTTTTTTTTTAGATTTAGAGGGGAGCAGCAGGCGATTCAGGAGAGGTCTGCTGTGCCATGTGGGTTGCTCCCTGGTCGGCAGGGGATCAACTCATGCTGCAGAGGCTGCAGACAGCTTCATAGGTTGTGTCTTAATCTTAACCCCTTGCGCCACCAGGGAGGCCCCAATAAATATTTAAAAAATCATAAAAATAAACTTTTGATACTGTGTAAAGCTAGACAATTTTCTCATTGGGTTAAAGCAAAATTATAAGCAGTTTGCCAGAAAAATGGAGGCTCTCAAAACCCAAAAAGCAGTGGGTATATATATAGAGACTAACATGCTTTGTTCTTCAAATTTCCCAGTGGCTTCTCCTCCACTTCCAACTCTAACCACCCTGTCTCCAGTGTTAGATGGTTGTGACTCTCATGTTGTCTAATCAGCACTTAAGTCAGAAATCCTTCAAATACATTTTTAAATTGTAGATCACAGCAGTACGTGGCTTCCTTTATAAAACAATTTGATTTTTTAAGGTAACGTAATTTTAAAAACATACACAAGTGATCAGCTGACTACACTTAAGGCCATTTTCTCCTGGTGAATCAGCACGATTTCTTCATCAAGTTACAGACGTTGTCTGCTTTGTGGAATACTAGCAGTTTCATTTCCTGTTAAGAAAACAGTATCTTCAGAATTCAGAAAAGCCTTTGCCTTTACTATTTTTTACCCAAAATAAAGAAATACAAACCACATTTCTGCATAGTTGGGGGAGAGTTATCAAATATGATTTCAGGATTATTTAAATATTAGTTGTTTTGACTGGGAAAAAATAATCATTTTTGATAGTTTTTATGTGAAAGTTCTATTTTTGAAGCTGTTCTAGCTGATGCTATTGAATTCGTGCCTAACTTCTTTATGTAAAACACAGTCACACCATCATCTCCATCTACACACTTCCATGTGGACCCTCCAGAGTGCAGTCTGGTGGAGGTGCAGGGGTAAAAGCCCCAGTTCTCCAGGGTACCTTGCACACAACATCCTAACGTTTAGGAAAGATTTTTTTTTTAAAGATTCATACCCCATGCATACAAGAACAGGGTACAGGCCAGAGGTGTGTGGGGGTGAGAGGATTCACCAGAGAGTGTGGGGAGCAGAACAGGCAGATCTACTGAAATACACTGCTGAGGGGAGCAGCAGGCGAGTCAGGAGAGGTCTGCTGCGCCATGTGGGTTGCTCCCTGGCCAGCTGGGGATGGAACTTTTGCTGCAGAGGCTGCCGACAGCCCCATAGGCTGCGTCCCAACCCCCACCCTCATGCCCCCACCCCCGTGCCACTAGGGAGGCCCAGGAAAAAGATTTTCATTGTTAGTGTTTTGTTATAGGTAAAGTACAAAAGAGGGTGTGGTGAAGAGTCTAAAGGATAAGGACAAGGAGGAGAAAGAGAAAATACTTAAAAATTGAATGCCATGATTTGTAAGCAAGGGCAGAAAGGGGGTGTATGAGAGAGAAGTTGCTGAGTAAATGTGCTGCGTGGTGGGGAAGAAGGGGAAGCAACAGATTGGCCAGTTTTTGAAGTGTCAGTATGCCAGTGACGCTATAGATAGAGCAGGGGACTACATATAGGAAGGTTTGGTTTCCTTATTTTTATGGAACTGTCCAGATTTTTCGTTTTCTGTCTAGAAAGCAAAAAATCAGAATGCCAACTATTGCGGCCTGTAGTGGCTCTAGCCCTTGCCCGGCCCACTCAACCTGTTGCCTTCTTTTGTTCTTTTGCAGCAATCCTCTTCCACCTACATGTTCCTGGCATCCTGATAAGATTATCAGTCCTGATGCCCTGCCCTCCCAACCTCCTCCACCCAGGAGTTGGCTCAGGGCTGGGTGCCCCAGGTTTCACAGTTCCCACTATTTCCAGAGAGTTCACACGCTGCGCACTGTAGCCCAGGGCTGTTGGCTGCCATCTTCCTGTCCTCGGGGAAGCACCTGCTGCAAAACCTAGCTAAGGCCTGTGGGAAGCTGAGCCAAGCAGTGAGGTCAGGGCACAGGCATGGAGGTGTGAGATGTTCCTCCTTCCTGGAATTCCTCCTCATTCTCTGTCCTTGTCCTTGAACTCCCAGCTCAAACACCACCCCAGTCCAAGGGGATCCATCTCCCCTCACACTGCAGCCCCTGCTCAGAGACTGCCTCGTATTACCAACTATATCACATGGGGGAGGTCTTCCCTCACCTCGCTGAACAGCGTGGTAGCAAGCTATGTGACGGCCATTTCTCTGCACAGGCCCAGCATGTAGTACGATAACAAGTAAGACCTATGAAATTCAACTCCTTTCTGAGGATGGAACATATACTAAAACCAGAACACTTTTCGAATAAGTGATCACACGAGTTAACTTCTTACAAACAACTTTTATTTTATACAACTACAATCTCACATCTAATCAGCACAACCAACCTGTGAGGTGGATGTTCAAGTTTATGACTTTGGAATTTTGAACTGAGTTATAAATTGCAAAGAACACAAGTACCTCTAACTTCAAATTCTGCCAAGAAAATGAACTGCCATAACACCTCCACTTCATCCCCTCCCGCCAAGCAGCAAGCCAACTCGCACCATATCATTATGCCTAGTACCTCAGGGTTAAAGGACATTCAAGGACAAGGACTTACATGCTGAATAAGCAGGGACAAATGGTCCACTTGAGTTTCATCAAATACACTTCCCAAGCAACAGAATATGTGATTCAGCATAGGAAAAAAAAAAAAAACAACTACCACTCACACAGATAACACATTTGTTGAGCCTGTGGCCAACTGTAATAACTCTACTTAGGCATGAAAGGTCTCCATGGGGGGGGGGAGGAGACAAGCTAGTTGTTGGATTGGGACCTTCCAGAACTACAGCTCTGTGGCCCTTACCCTGGGCCTTTCATTTGCTTTGACTTCATTTATGCATTCAATTCCAGAGTTGCAAATAACAGGAAATGAACCACAGCACTAGCTAGTTAACATCAAAGGTAGAAGGAGACCAGGAGACAGACTGTGAAAAAAGAATTAAAAGGATAAACATTCCAGTGAGTCACAAGCATCGAATATTCACTAGAACCACAAGAAGTGAATTGTGTGGGAACTGACAAGTGGAAAAGTAAAGACCTGGAGCTCTTTGAAAAGCGTGAAAGTCACACAACTGAGAGACTAATACAGAAACATGATTTTGTAATGGAATTAATTTGGGGATATACTGACTTTCTGTACATATCTTATCCATTTGTTCTTTCTTGACTCCTTGAGTCAAGACCTGCTCTTATATTTATCAGACGATAAATATCCCAGATTAGGTGGCACTTGAACTTTGATATGAAAACTTGTGTGTTATTTTTTAGTTAAAAATGGTAAATAAATCTATGGATCCTGATGCTGAGGGGCGGGAGGGCGGTAAGCAGTAGCAAACTGCTCTGTCTCTTGGCAGTCGTTGGCAGCCTAGGGAAGTTGTGCAAAAATACTGGTGCCTGGGTCCCAACGCCCAGAGATTCGGATGCCATTGGCCTGAGTGTCTGGAGAGGGAAACGTTTTAAATCGCCCCACATGATTTAAACATGTGGTTAAAGGGCCACAACCATTGTCTTCAGAGCTGCTTAGAAAGCAAGGGAATTTCTTGAAGTAGGTGGAGTTCTCAGTCCTGATTCCATTCCCTTATTTAGCACATTCCACCCCAGGATGTGTCCTCAGTTTCTACACCAGAAATCTGGGCATTGAGTAATACCTTTAACCTTCCACCCTTTAGCTGTTGGGGAGGAAAAGTATAAAGGCAAACCTCCATGGATGACATCTGTCATGTTGGTTTTTGCTCACCTTTATCACTTAGGCTGAGTTTGGGTAAGACATTGTTCAAAATTAGACTGTTTAAGAAATGAGGCCGTGTATGTGTATGTGTGAGTGTGTGTGTGTGTTCTGACAACAAGCAGAGTAATTTAGTATAAAGCTATAACACTGCATAGCAGTGCTTGACATTAAACTTATTACAAGCACCATCTGAACAAAGCACATTAGCAGTACAAATATTTACATAATGGTATATGTGCAAGACCTGGGAATTCTGTACAATTGTATTTCAGCTGTCTAGGAGAAAAAGAAAGTTAGATCTCTAACCCCTTTTTATCTTTTGTCTGAGAATTCAATCTAGTAGGGCCTCTCAGGTGGCTCAGGGGTTAAAGTCTCAGCGCTATCAAGATATCGCCAGCTACTGCTGAGTGAGTTTGATCCCCAGCCAAGGAGCTGACCCACATATGGCACAGCAGACCTATCTTGTCTTGCCCACTGCTCCCCTCAGCAGGTTATTTCAGCAGATTCACCTGTTCTGCTCCCCACTCTGTCTCTGGTGAATCCTCTCATTGCCCCCCCACCCTGCACTCTGGCCTACACCCCTGTTCTTGGATGTATAAATAAATAAAAGTAAATCTTTAAAAGAAATAAAGAATTCAATCTAGTAAAGGAAATTGAGAGTGAGAAGCCAAAAATAGTATGAAGAAGTAGAAATCAGACTGAAAATGAATATAAAGTTTCAAGAGTCCAATATCAAAATGAAAGGCTCCCCTGCTATGATTTTGCTGTAAATTCATTTCGGTGATTTCAACTTGATATAAATTCTCTCCACCCTTTCTCAATGCCTGCCAAAAACACTGGTGTTCCTTGATGGGCACTTCTGATTTTGTAAAGAGATTAAGATTTACTTATGTCTGGGTTAAAACTGAAAGAGGGAAACAGTATGGAGTTTCCTCAAAAAGTTAAAAGTAGAATTACCACATGATCCAGCAGTCCCACTTCTGGGTATTTATCCAAAAGAATTGAAAGCTGGGTCTCAAAGAGCAATCCACGTTGCTTTGTTCAGAGTAGCACTAGTCTCAATAGCCAAGCCCATATGTCCACAGGTGGATGAATGGATACAGTCGCTGGAATGCTCTTCAGTCTTAAAAAGGAAATCTCACCTTACGCTTAACCTCAAGGACATTAAACTAAGTGAAAACAGTCGGTTGCAAAAGACAAACCTCACACAAACTGCATTTATGTGAGTTATTGAGAGAAGTCAAATTCATATGAAAAGAAAGTAGCAAGGTAGATTCCAGGAGCTGCAGGGAAGGTGAGCTGTTGTTTAATAGGCAGGTAGAAAACTTTAATTTTACAAGATGAAGAATTCTGGAGATTTCTTCACATCAATGTGACTATATTTAACACTACTGAGCTTAAAAAAATGGTTAAGAAGGTACATTTTATGTTTTCTTTTTTTTACCAAAATTTAAAACATATATCTTGATTTCAAACATCAGAAACAGAATCTGGGTAGCTTTGTTTTTTTTTTTTTTTTTGGGCATCCGGGTAACTTAAAGGAAGAAAAGTCTGGAAGACAATTTGATTGTTCACAGAATCCCTGGGAAGGCTGGAGATATAAACTTAGCCGATAAGAACAAGAGGACTGGGAACCAGGAAACTGGGTGTTCCTTTGACGTGGGAGTTTTTCGTATTCCCATGGCTGGGAAGCATCCAGTCATAAATCTCAGGTTTGCAAACATCGTTAAAAACAAAAACAAAAACAAAACACGAATGGAGGAAGGCTGAGCTAAAGGAAGTCAACGTGTTTAGGCAGCAGGTGCACTTGCTTCTAAATTAGGACGGGAACAATCATGCAATTGCAGCTATGGGACAATGAAAGCAGAGGACCCAACATACTCCAGAAAGATATTCCATTGTGATGTAAGCATTCTGATCTGAGTCTGTTCTCTTGTATTAAAAAAAAAAAAGTCTCTCTTCGGTGGGAACTAAAAACAAAATCTGATTCATATTGCATTTTTTTCTCCAACAGTTACACAAAGGGAATTAATAATGCCTACTGTGAGAATTGAAGTGGAAATCAGATCTCAGCCCAACCAGAACCACCGATGGGGACAATAGACAATAACTATGACTCTAATGAAATTCATTTCTCAGCTCAAGGCACCGCGCCGACGTTTCGCTTGCTCTATTCTTAGTACTAAATCAAACTTTTTCCCTTTCGGGGAAACAGCTCTCCTCAGTTTGGAACAATAGATATTCACACGGCATTCCACATTTTCTGGGTTCTCAGTGTTGCCTCAAATGTCATGACCTCTCTTCTCCCACAAGATGTGACTGAGATTTCCCCTACTGCAAGGGTCACAGCGGTTCGCCAAGCATGAGTGTGTAGACTGGTGAGTGGCCTAAATCTGCAGCAGGAGGCTGATAAGCGAGGGAAGCCTCGAGAGCAGTCTTACTCATCTTTTTGTCTCCAGCGCTAAGCTTGTCATTTACTGGCATTCAGGAACTGTTTGTTGAATGAAGAGTGCAAATAAATTTGGTATTTTTATAGACAACATACCAAAAGGAGCTAAAAGTTTTTCAAATAAAAGTGGGTGTTGTATTAGGACTGCTCAATAAATGCTAAGGGAATGTGTGGTTGAATAAAGTGCATTTCCTAGTGACCGTGCCTGCTATTAACCCTTTAGACTGTCGTGGTGCAGACTCTAGCTGCCCGCTAAATATCTGTGTTCCAGTTCACTCTCAAATTAAAAAAAAAAAAGTTTTCCACTAGGCTCATTGTTTCCTATCTACAAGACAACTATTTCCAGACCACATGGCAGCTAGGTCAAGTTATAGTCAACAAGTAAACTAAAGTATCGGGTGCGCGGATGTTCTGGGAAGTCTTGGAAAGGAGGTAGCATATGCTTCCTCTCCCTTCCCATTCTGCTGCTCAGAACTAGGATGTGATGACTGGAGCTCCAGCAGCTATCTTAGACCATAATGATGAGGGCCAGTGCCCAAGCATAACAGAGTAGAAAACAGAAGGCAGCCAGGGTTCCTTCTGGACTTATATCAGTCCTGGACTGCTTGCATCTATACTTCTTTTATTTAAGAAATAAACATGTGTTTTTACAGAAACATCAATTCCAAAGAACACCTGCACCCCTATGTTTATAGCAGCACTGTTTACAATAGCTAAGCTTTGGAAACAACCCAAATGCCCAAAAATAGATGACTGGATCAAGAAGATGTGGTACATATACACCATGGAATATTACTCAGCATTCAAAAAAGATAAACACATGCAGTTTGCAGCAACATGGATGGCGCTGGAAGGGATCATGCTCAGCGAAATAAGCCAAAAAGAAAAAGAAAAATACCGGATGGTCTCACTCATAGCAGGAATCTAGAAAACTTAAATAAGGGACCAGGAAAATGAATAACTATAAGAAAGTGAAAATCAAAATCAACAAAAAACTATGAACCAGAGACACTTTTAGGGGGGCAGGGGCGGGAGGGAGGGATTGGGGTCAGAATGGGGGGGGGCTGCAATTGTATGGGAATATAACAATAAAATTTATTATCTAATAAAAAAAAATAAACTTATATGTGGACTACAGAGAAACTGAAATAAAGGCCAGGAAAATGAAAAAAAAAAAAAGAAATAAACATGTGTTTTTAGCCATTATTTGTAGGGTCTCTCTGACTCACAACAGAACCCATTCTTAATGGATACAATTATGATCTCAGAAAATACAGAACTAGGGCAGAGGTCTCAGACCCTCTGCCCCCTCTCACCCTCCCCTCCTCGGACATCAAACTCAGCCTAGGAAGGGTACCACTTAGCACAGTATCACCAAGGTTTAGTTAGCCACGGTTCCCCACAAGGCTTCCCAAGTGATATTGCTTCCATGATATATATCTGCCAAGGTAGTTTCACTTGACTGGCAATCTCTCCTGACTGCTCCCAGAAGCCAGGACAATGCATGGCACTCACCAGCTGCCCCATGCCCTTACCCCTGATCCCTTCCCTTGCCCTTACTCTTCCCTCACTCCTGATGTCTTCTAGGCCTTCTGTCTCCAGATGGTACAATTATCCAACAGCCGCTTGCAATCTGGTTAAGCCAATTCACAACGAGAGAATGAAGAACCAATAGTCTTCATTTGCGGAGGGTAAGAGGTGCATATCCTACAAGAGCATCATTCAGAAGGTTATTTCAGGTGGGGTGAGAGCGGAACATGGCTGTAAAATGACTTGCACAGGTCACACAGGCTGTAAGGCACACACCCAGGACTTAAACCCAGGCCTTCTAGCTCCTGCTTCAGCTTTCTTTTCCTGAAGCCATGGGGGTCAGGCACATTGGGCACTCCACTTCAGAATCGGTGTTAGCAAGCCCAGCTCTGATGTTTACAAAACAAACCAGCCCAAACATCATCCAGGGTCACCACTCTACAAAGACCTGTAGAGGCTGAGTGTGCACCTGATGAGCTCTGCCAAGCTGGCATCCACTGGCAGGGCTGAAGTCACAGGAAGCCACAGGCACAGGAAGCACGTGAGGAGGGTCACAATGAAGATGGAGGTGTCTGGACTGCTGACCTCAATGGCCGGGTTGAAATTCATGGATTGGAAAGAGGGGTTCCAATTATGGTGGCTGCAAAACAAATAATTCCCAAACTTAGAGGTGTCAAAGCAACTATTTGTTATGCTGGTAGATTCTGTGAGTCCTAGATTCGATCAGAGCACAACAGGGACAGATTGTCGTTCCTCCACTATACCTCAGCTAGAAGACTTGAGAGCCTGTTCAGCCACAAGTCTTTGACAGTCATGTTGGCCATTCTTCAAGATGGTAGCTGGAACTCTCAGCAGAACACTCACGTGGGCTCTTCCTGTCACTGGGGCTTCCTCACAGCATGGTGGCTGGGCTCTGAGGGTGAGCATAGCAGGACAACCCGATGGAAGTCACATCACCTATAATGACCTAATGTCCAAAGTCATGTAGTGTCACTTCTGATGCAACCAATAAGGAAGAAGTCACTAAAGTTGGTCCATGTTCAAAAGGAGAATTAGACTCCACCTTTTGGTGGGAAGTGATGGCCAGGTTCTACAAGAACATTTTGTAACAGGGTGGTCCCCAGGAAAGGGGGAGGTTCCCTGCCCCTCCCAAGGGAGGGTGGAGCTGAGCAGGAAGAGGAGAAGCTGAAGAAGAGACTGAGGAAGGAGGCAGGATGGAACCTAGAGACACGTGAAGAAGCTGCGCTTGTCTTTTGGTCGTGGACAGGGTGACACAGATGTGGGTGAGACCCATGGGGAGGTGACAATGGCAGCTTTTATTTTGATGTTGATTTTGCTCTTTTCCTTCCGGGCTTGTCTGGTAGTTTCTGACCCTTTTCTGTGGGTCCCCACTGGAAGATGCTTTAGACTTGTGGCAGGCTTTGGGGCCTTGCTCTGGGCCAATCCCATATGGATGGACTTTTACCCACGAGGGGACGGGTAACTTTGGGTGCTTCATTTAGAAACTAGACTCTTTGCCTTACCTGTATTGTTTCCTAGTTTTATTAAAGTTCCTTCCCATTAAAGTCTCCTATGTTTTGTGTTGATGCGGCGGATGGCAGAACCCATTTAGAATAGGCAGGTTTGCGGGGCTTGGGCTGCCCCTCTCCCTGTCCTATAACAATTTGGAACCAGAACTACAGTTGTGGCCATATTTGATCATGGCAGATTTGGTGCTACATGCCTGAGGCTGGAATCACCTTGGTGTAGGGACTCCATTTGGGGCAATAGCTGAGACCACTAGTATTAATCAGCTATATGAATATAAAGAGTCTAGTTCTGAATCTGTTATAGGACAGGGAGAGGGGCAGCCCAAACCCCGCAAACCTGCCTATTCTAAATGGGTTCTGCCATCCGCCGCATCAACACAAAACATAGGAGACTTTAATGGGAAGGAACTTTAATAAAAACTAGGAAACAATACAGGTAAGGCAAAGAGTCTAGTTTCTAAATGAAGCACCCAAAGTTACCCATCCCCTCGTGGGTAAAACTCCATCTATATGGGGTCGGCCCAGAGCAAGGCCCCAAAGCCTGCCACAAGTCTAAAACATCTTCCAGTGGGGACCCACAGAAAAGGGTCACAAACAACCGGACAAGCCCGGAAGGAAAAGAGCAAAATCAACATCCAGATAAAGCTGCCATTGTCACCTCCCCACGGGTCTCACCCACATCTGTGTCACCCAGTCCACGACCAAAAGACAAGCGCAGTTTCTTCACATGTCTCTAGGCTCCATGCGCCTCCTCCAGGTCTCCTGGCTCCATCCTGCTTCCTTCCTCAGTCTCTTCTTCAGCTTCTCCCCTTCCTGCTCAGCTCCACCCTCCCTTGGGTGGGGCAGGGAACCTCCCCCTTTCCTGGGGACCACCCTGTTGCAGGTCAACAATCCAGTCCTTGTAATGACTAATTTCAGTAGTGACCAGGAGGTAATAGTTCATCTGTCTCATTTAGGACTGACCCATTCAGACCAAGTAAACTCTTGGGGTTCCTGAATACAATTGGGTGGAGGGGCTGAAGAGAGAGAGTGGAACACTGGACTGCCTATTAAAATGGGTATGTGGGTGTTTGAGCAATTAATTTGATTACAGGGAAGTGACACTTGTACCTCCAAGCTGGTGAAAAGGTCAAACCTGCTATAACTTTCACATGCTAATTAGTGAGCCTATCTGACCCCTCACATCAGATTAGAAATTCCAAGGACAGGCCCTTCAAAGGATTTAACATGAGAAAACAAGCCAGTTGATTGCTTGGTTAAAGCTTGGCCTTTGGAATCACACAATCCTTGATTTTAATCTCAACTCTGCCACTTCATTGTTGTGTGTGCTTAGAGAAGTTATTTGCTTGTGCCAGACTGGAGTGCCCTCATCTCAGAATTATTAAAAGAATTAAATGAGATTATTTTGCCCTGTACCTAGAGGATCCCAACAAATGTTAATTCCTTTCTTTCCTACTCAAAATTGGTGATTGACCAGGTACACTGGGACTCCCCTACACTACCCTTCTATTTCAATTTTTTATTTCCCATAAGTCCTTCTCTTCCACTCCAATTTCGAGTGCTCTACACTTCCCCCAAGCTCAGCAGGCCTGCTTCCCACAAGGGATGCCCTGAGGAGTTGGGGAGGCAAGAGGCGAGGGGCCTCAGGACTGAAAGAGAAAGGAGCTGGGATACCATGGGGAGCAAAGGAGGCCGAGTTACTAGACTTAAGTTAAAAACTTTTCATTCACTCATGAAGCAAATAGTGATTGCACCTCACATTAAACAATTCCCCTTCCCTCCAGCACCGGGCAAGCACAATTCTATGTCTTCGGATTTCACTGTTTAGATACGGTGTATAAGTGGAATCATAGTTACTTGTCCCTTTGCGACTGACTTATTTCACATAGCATAATGTCCTCAACCTTCATCCATGTTGTAATATGTAACAGAATTTCCTTCCTTTAAAACAACCTTTTTGTTTTGGATTTCCTTCCTTTTTAAGACTGAGTAATATTTAATTGCATGGATGTATCACAGTTCCTTCATCCATTCAACAGTCAATGAACATTAGGGTTGCTCCCACCTTCTGGCCATTGTAAATCGTGCTGCTATGGACAGGATGGTGCAAACACATTTTAATAAACATCTTTATTGGGATGTAATTCACATGCCATACAACTCACCCATTTAAAGCAGACAATTTAAGTTTTCGTATATTCAGAGTTGTGCAACCAACACCACAATCAATTTTAGAAGATTTTCATCATCCCAAGAAGAAACCCATTAGCAGTCACCTGTCAGGTGACAGTTCTATGTGTTCAACTTGGCTAGACTACAGTCCCTAGGTGTTCAATCAAACATTGATCTAGGTGTTGCTGTTAAGGTTAATTTGTTGATGTGATTAAAGTCACATATTTCATAATCAGTTGACTTTAATCCAAGCAGACCTGATTCAGTCAGTCGAAAGGCCTTATGAATAGAACTAAGCTCCCCACCCCACCCCCACCACCCAAAGAAATTCTGCTTGTAGGCTGCACCTTAGCTGCTCCTGAGTTGCAGCCTACCCTTCAGATTTTGGACTTGCCTAGCTAATCCCCACAATCACCTAAGCCAACTCCTTGCAATAAACCTCTTGCTACATTCTCTCTCGTTTTCTCTAGTTGAACCCTGATTGATACACTCTGTTCCACCTCCAACCCTCTTTTCTGTCTCTATGAATTGCCTCTTCTGGACATTTTATATCTTTTAAAGATTTATTTATTTATGCATACAAGAACAGTGGTACAGCAGAGGTGCAGGGGGTGAGAGGATTCACCAGAGACAGAGTGGGGAGCAGAACAGGTGGAGTGACTAAAACACACTGCTGAGGGGAGCAGCAGTGGGCGAGACAGGAGAGGTCTGCTATGGATAGCTTCATAGTGCTGAGACTTAATCCCTTGCGCCACCAGGGAGGCCCCCTCTTCTGGACATTTTAAGTAACTCTTTATCCTACAATATGTGGTCTTCTGTAATTGGCTTCTTTCACTTAGCAGAATATTTTCCAAGTGTCACTGATGTAATATGTATCAGTACTGCATCCCTTTTTATTGCTGATAATCCCCTTACCTGGAAATACATTCTGTTTATCGATTCATCTGCTAATGACTTTAGGTGTTTCTACTATTTGGCTGCTGTGAATAATGATGTCATGGACATTTGTGTACAAGCTTTTGCATGGACATGTTTAATTCCTGGGTTGTATAATTTATGCTTAACATTTTGAGGAACTGCCAGACTGTTTTCTCCACACCCTCATCAACACTTGCTGTCTTTTTTATTCTGGTCATCCTAGTACATGTGAAGTAGTGTTTCACTGTGGTTTTACTTGCATTGCCCTGGTGACTAATGATTTTGAACATCTCCGCATGTGTTTATTGGTCCTGTGTATATATATTTCCTTCGAAAATGTTTGTTCCAATGCTTTGTCCAGTTTTAATTGGTCATTTTTTATTATTGAGTTCTAAAAGTTCTTTTGTTATCTGGATACAATCTTTTATCAGGTATATGACTTGCAAACATCTTTCCACACTCAGTGGGTTGTCTTTTTCATTTTCCTGTATCATTTACAGCACAAAAGATTTTAGATTTTGAGGTAGTCCAATCTGTCTACTCTGCTGCAAGCGTTCTCGGTATTCCATTTGGGAAACCACTAACACAAGGTTGCAATTACCCCTTTACCAAGATTTACTGCTATGTTGTCTTCTGAGAGTTTTAGAATACTAGTTCTTGCACTTAGGTCTATGGGCCCACATAATCTTTTAGAAGTCTTACCTATTTGGGGTCTCCCGGGTGGTGCGGCGGGTTAAGCGCAGTGCTGGAAGCTGTCCGCAGCCTCTGCAGCACGGGTTGGATTCCCGGCCAGCCAAGGAGATACCTACATGGCACGGCAGACCTCTCTTGTCCCACCCACTGCTGCCTGAGCAGTGCTTTCAGTCTGTCTGCCTGTTCTGCTCCCTGCTCTGTCTGTGGTGAGTCGTCTCACCCACCGGCGCCTCTGGCCTGTACCCCAGCTCTTGTATAAATAAAATAAATTTAAAAAAAAAAGAACTCTTACCTATTTGGTAGAGTTTTCCCAGGAAAATATTTATGGCACCATCAAAAAACAAACACACTATTGTGTTTAAAACAGAATGTGCGATGTGTGCTCTTTGGCATTCTGATCTAGGCTGAGAACAATATTTTAAATGAGCCAGTGCTCTCTCTGTAGGACAAATAAATGCTTTCATAAGGACATCACTTTTGAATGGAGTGCAGTTTATGACCTATTTACTTATAAACCAGCCCAAACAGCCTGCTTCCATAGCGTGAAGGAAGAAAGAAAGACTCTATTGTGGGAATCAGAAAAAAAATCCAATCACTAATTTGGTCTAAACAAGGAAGCTTAGAGTTTTCTGTGGTTTTCAAAAACTACTTTCTCTTAGCTTGAGGAAGATGAACAAATGGTTTTTAATGTCTTGTGACCTGGAAATACTTAACGTAAATATAATAGTCCTTTTATAATATTCCTCTAAAGCAGAGGGGAAGACGCTATAACATAAATAAAACAAATACCACTGCAACATGCTGTGTGTGTGTGGGGGGGTGTCTCTAAGATCACCCACAAGTTCAGTTATTTGTGAAAATGACTCAGAGGATTCAGCATCTAGCAGCATTTAGTTGTACTCAAGGCTTGGATTTATTACAGCAAAGGGTACACAACAGGACCAGCAAGGGAAAAAGGCAGGGGTGGAATCTAGAGAAATCCACACACATGCCTCTTACACTCTCTTGCTCCCAGGCTGGGAGGGGACACAAGGAGCATGTTCCTATCGCCAGCAGAGACTCAGCACCCCAGGTTTTTACTGAGAGCTGCTCCTGAAGGCTAACATGCCTAGCAACTACCGAAATGCCCGAGTCCCAGCACCAGGTGTTTGCTATAAGTCACGTCGTTTGCACAATATATGTGACCTGCAGACCAAGGCCTGGTGCCTTGACCTTTATCATCTTGGGGAAATTTAAAGAGGCTGAGTTTCCTTGCAGGGCCAACCCTGCAAGCAGGCCTTCCTGGGGTCTGCACATATGTGCCCAGAGGCAATGGCACTCATCAAGCTCTAACTTGAAGTTAAGGATACTTTCAAATTTGGTATATTCTGAATTTGTCAACATTTCAGTGAGTTGAAGACTATCCTATGAATTATAGAGAATAAATATATTATAACACAAAATATAACATTGTTGCATGTTAAAGCTGCTAAGAGGTTTTTAAAGGTCAGTGGCAGAACTCCTATGCAAACGGATTCTAATTTTAAATTAAAAATATCTATTCAGGGCATCCCCAGTGGCACAGTGGTTGAGTAGAGCGCTGTGAAGCTGTCTGCAGCCTCTGCAGTGCAGGTTCGATTCCTGGCCAGCCAGGGACATACCCACATGGCACAGCAGACCTCTGCTGACTCGCCTATTGCTCCCCTCAGCAGTGTTTTCAGTCTATCTGCCTGTTCTGTTCCCTTCTCTGTCTCTGGTGAATTTTCTCACCCTCTCACACCAGGGGTCTGTACCCCAATTCTTGTATAAATAAATAAATAAAATAAATCTTTTAAAAAATAAACACCTATTCATTAAAGTAGGATCTTCAAGATCTCCACTGGCAATACTCTTAGACAGATGTTTACATTCCTATTCATATGTGAATGTAATAAGATATTAAATCTTGTCAACATCAAGGAATGAGCTAGAGGGATGCATCAAGGGTGCTCTAAAAGCCCAATGTTGAGCTAAGCCTTGCTGGACATGCTGGGGACAGAAGGTGTTCCCGGGGGAAGCAATGGTCACTCAAAGAGCAGGAGTGAGATCCTAACCCAGTAACATCATCAATCAATAGCCAGTGTCCCCTGTTGTATGAGTCCCTCTGATTCCCTCCTTCCTTCTCCAAAAAAGGTAGCACATAGTAAAAAAGAAAAACCAATGCCCGGATACATTACATTCATCTTTAAGACAATATCCTTGGGTGCTTTATTGCTAAGACCAAATATACAGAACCCTATCATATATTTATTTATTTATCACAAAGATTTATTTATTTATTTATACAAGCACTGGGTACAGTCAGAGGTGTGGGAGGGTGAGAGAATTCACCAGAGCCATAGTGGGGAACAGAACAGGCAGACTGACGAAATACACTGCTGAGGGGGGCAGCGGGTGAGACAAGAGAGGTCTGCCGCATCATGTGGGACCCTCACTGGTGCCCGGGGATCGAATCAGCGCTGCAGAGACTGTGGGCAGCTTCGCAGCCCAGTGCTCAACTGCTGCGCCACCAGGAGATGCCCCCATCAGATATTTAATCTGTACAGTGTGATGACACTATCCCGTGATGACTTCGATGGTGTCCTGGACTTGTTTAATCTTTGCATCTGAATCATAAACTGCTATTTTCCCTCTGTCTGCCATAACAGACTATCCAGACCATGTACTCAATGGGAATTTAACAAATCCATGGCAGGAAAACTCACAAAGGTTGAGGCCTTTAGAGAGTCCCTTCCTCCATTTGCTGTTTTAACATTTGGAAGTCAGAGACACATGCTCTCAGGTGGGTGGCAATCAAGCAAATCACTGCCTGTGAGTACCTTCAAAGGCTCCCCATTGAAGCCAAATCATCATGCAACTTTGAACTTGAAAGAATTTCCTCAGCATCCATTTTCAGTGTATGTCAGATCAGCACTGTGGGAACACTGAGAAGAAAGATACTTGGCCCGGCCTCAAGGAGGTTAAAGTCTAATAGAGATAATGTGTGAACTAATGAGATCAGAACATGCATGAGATCATAAGAAATCTAGAAAGTGTTCTGGGAGTTCAGACAGAAAAGGTTTTCATGGGCCTCCCTGGTGGCGCAAGAGGTTAAGATTCAACCTATGAAGCTATCCGCAGCCACTGCAGCACGAGTTCAATCCCCGGCCAGCCAGGGAGCTACCCACATGGTGCAGCAGACCTCTCCTGTCTTGCCTGCTGCTCCCCTCAGCAGTGTATTTCAGTCGATCCGCCTGTTCTGTTCCCCATTCTGTCTCTGGTGAATCCTCTCACCCCCCCACACACACACCTCTGGCCTGTACCCCAGTTCTTGTATGCATGAATAAATAAATCTTTAAAAAAAAAAGAAAACGTTTTCATGTCTAGAAATTCAGTTCTCCAGAAATCTAAGAGTGATGGTGAATTCTATAGGAATACAAAGACATTGAAAAGCTTTTGCAATGGTGCAAGCTTTTCTAGAATTCAGTAACAAAAGAAGAGGTCCTGGTGTCCCAAGGAGGAAAAGCAATCACACCAACAAACTTACTAATGTCTCTTCAGGTTAGTGGGACCAAAAGGTGCAGCAGCACAAAGTGGGGAGGGGAAAACAATGCTTCGATTGCTTAAGAGGACAGAATGGAGGTATGGAAAGGAGCCACATTCTCAGCTTCACCCTCATTAAGAGGAGGCAAATGGGGTGCATGAAGCAGGGGAGATCCTCTGGTTCTGAAGAGCCTCGGTCAAGCTAATGATACACTAGGTGGTCTCTGCTTTTACCCTCATGAAATGATGGTAAAATGATGCCCCCAAACAGATGACAGCCTCCCTCTTGAGCAAGGTGGTAATTGAGGGCTTTGTTCCTGGTGAGGGGTTCAGAAAACAAATCAGAGACATGACCCACCAAAGTTGTGATACAAAGACACACCCACCATGACCTAAAACTTTTCAGAGTGGGGAGAAATCTAACACATTGCATTTATTACAGGAACACCCTGCTGGATAAATGAGATTTTTGATATTAAGTTCCCTGCTTAGAACTTGCTTTCCAATGTTTTTGCTATTTTTGCATCAATGTTAGGCGGGCCTGAGTCAAACAGTTCTGACAAGTCTGGTGGAAAAACACAACCCATTGTCTCCCTCTCCCCATCCTTTCTTTGTACACGAAATTCATCTTAAAAATTCCTTTCCTCTTATCTTCTTGGAGCGCAGGGGCAAGTAGTTTATGTATTCAGACACTACCATTATCTGAAGGCCATTCTCTAATTAAGAAGGATATGGAAGATAAATTAGATGACTGATATTTAAGAGCTGACATCTTCCCTGTAATGAACAAAAGCATACTCAAATCGGGGGCCACTGGGGCCTCCCTGGTGGCACAAGGGGTTAATACACTGCACTATGAAGCTATCTGCAGCCACTGCAGCACAAGTTTGATCCCCGGCCTTGGAGGTGATCCACATGGCGCAGCAGACCTCTCCTGTCTCGCCCGCTGCTCCCCTCAGCAGTGTATTTCAGTAGATCTGCCTGTTCTGCTCCCCACTGTCTCTAGTGAGTCCTCTCACCTCCCGCATCTCTGGCCTGCACCCCAGCTCTTTTATGCATAAAGAAAAATAAATCTTAAAAAAAAAAACAAATCTGGGGTCACTAACAAATCCTAATATTGAGTCATGTAACACTGGAAGGGCTCACTATGACATTACTTTTGAGTGTGGGAAGTAGTCTCTGAATCCTACATTTGTCTCCATCTTTGCCTTTTGCCCCGTTCTTCCGCCTGCCCCCCTACCCTCCCAAGACAGGACAGCACGAAGGGCAAGTCTCCCAAGGTATACCCGAGAGGAGAGTTTACAAATTTTACAAACATCCAGTCTGATGGCTATTTCACGGGTGGGCAGGGAGAAGAGTCATTTCCTTTCCTATTCTTTTGCCTTCAGACTCCCAGCTGAAGTCTAACAACAAAGCTCAAAATAAGGGGGGTGCAATTGTATGGGCAATATAAAAAAAATAAAAAGTAAATAAATTTAAAAAAAAAGAAGATAAAAGCCCCCAAAAATAAAAATAAATAAATAAATAAATAAATAAAAGAAGATAAAAGCCCCTAAGTGTGAAATACAGGTGACTCACTCAGTACGGCTAAGTCAACAAAATGTGGAGTAGTGAAACCCTTGCTTATGAAAACGTATTTTTTTCTCTACTCAGATAGTGACTTGGCTTTCATTTCATAAACATAAATAAGGCTGAACTTTGGTCATGTCTGGAGTTTGACCTAATTGTACCTTTAGCACTATGTGCTAGCTAATTATTGACTTGAAATTTGAACCTATCAGAAGGGAAACAAAACATCACACAGGATGTACAGGGTGAAAATGAAAACCTCAAACAAGTTTCTTTCAACTGCTGGTGAATGAAACCAGTATTTCAAATATTTACCTTTAATTAAAATTAAGCCTTAGATGACAGTTTAGTCCCAAACATATACTGCTGGTGCCTCTGACAAAAGTTTTTGGATTAGAGTAGGTGGGTGTATTGAATTAAAAAGAGAAAACTTTTACATTCATGATAAACCACTCACCTTAATATAGTAAGATGGAATACTGCTGGTCACAAAGAAAACTGTTGTGCTAATCACCGAGCCTTTCCCAAAGGATGAGTGCAAAGCGCATTCATTAAGACAGGACAATGAGAATTGTGTCCCTATTTTCTGTCCTATCATTTTTTTCTTTTGCTGAATTCAAGGGTTTTGAATTTCATCTTTACACTAATAAAAATCAGCAACACTCACTAAATGGCCTAATTTGAACTGTCAAACAAGCCACATTTTTCCATCTGTATATGTGAGCATGAGTATTTTGCGTATATTTTGAATTTTTCTAGGTCATTTGGATAGAATGTCATTGATCCCTTAGGGAAAGTGTTCTGCATCCCACAGACCACTTGTGGGCTGGCATCAGCACTGCACTTAGCACAAAAGCTGCTGAACCAGCGGCCCAGACGCTGGCTTCCCCATCGCCCTGGTGGGTGGTTGCTCAGCTGGCCCTGCTCATCTACTACGATCATTTTGATTTTGCCCCAAGGGGTGAGAAACACAAGTTTGATGAAGGCATTTGTGAGTGCACATGTCACTTTTTCCCCCTTGAAGACTAACCCTTATTTTTGATAAAGCAGTCCTTCTTAGGGATCTGTGAAATTATCACAGGACAGAGCAGAGCAGAGGAGCTTAAATCGCTGTCAGGTAGACAATGTTTCCTCCAAAGTCCCTAAAATTATTCATATAGAAGTATGCTAGTTAAATTACAGATCAATTGGATTGAGGTTCATAGTTCTATTAAAAGAAGACATGGCCATAAGAAACAGAATAAATAGTGTAAGTAGAGTATTACTTTAGGATAGAGAAAAACAGTACGAATGTACTGAGATCAGGAAAAAGGAGGGAAAGACAGAAGTTAGCACTTTGAAACGTATAAAGAGCTAGAGAATGCAAAATATTTAAATACATGAATTTGTTATTGGTTATAGTTCAGGATTCATAGGGAACACGAAGAATATGTTAAATATAAAGAGAAGGCAGCACTGGATACGAACAACCATCAAAAGAAAGATCACAATTGTCTTTTTTTTTAACTGAATCATTTCCTTATTAAAATGGTGTAATTCATCCCCAAATACTTTGACTTTCAATATAAAGTGATCCCCTTAAAGAACAATACAATAATGATAGCTTAATATTTAAAATACTTTCTTAAAATTATCTAATAAACACTTTTTAGTCAAATTTCTCTAATAGTCCCCCAGATGTATTTTCTCTCAGGAAGAGGTCAGCCATCAAGCAACAGTGTGGCATTTCACTGAATTATTACGTCTCTTAAACATGGAAAAGATCATAATTTAAAGGGCCAGTGAGTTATCCTAGTTGGGAGGTGAGTCTCCTGCTGTCTCAAATATTACCAGGAGCTGGAGCTATGACAGCCACTCCCACCTCCCCCAAGGAACTTACGAGGTTTTAAAGCAATGTTTCAACACTGACCAAAGGGTTAAAAATGGGAAGTAACACCTTACAGTTAGCAGGCACTCAAATACCTTTAGAGTAGTGATCTCTAGGGAATGCTGTGCTATGGGCCATTTCTTCAATTTCTCTAGATTAAGCAATTTCAATGATGAACTTGTAGAATCTCTATTTTCTGGAGGTGACGTAGGGAACGAAGCCAAACGAAAAGCCTGAAATAACAAGAGTATATTTATAATGAAATATTATAATTCAGGCACAGCTTTAATATATTTGGGTAATTGGTGCAGTAGCACAAAAGTATTTCAACATAAAAGGAAATAAGACTTCTGGATGACTTGGGGGATTATAAATTTGTCTCAGTTCTAACTCCTGCAACAATGCTGGCACCCTTCCTGCCTTTTGGGTTCGATCAAATGCATTTAACATTCACGGGTACTGTTCCATTTGTGTATTGCCGTCTCACCAGCTGCTATCAATTCTGGAGGTCAACCACTAGAAATTAAATTTATGCTACAAGAATTCAAAGAGGACTTTTAATTCCAAATCGGATTGAAATTTGGAAATTCTTAGTTCTCTTTGACATACTGTTCTCCCACCACCCGTGCTGGCTGGTTGACAAGTCAAAAGAGGCTCCAGCTATCTCCACCAGCACTGGATTTATGGCGTTCAATGAGCTGTGCTTCCAGGGGTAAAAGAGAACACAAAGCCTGCATACAGAGAACCAACACACACACACACAACCATACACCATTCCTCCATTATGCAGCTCCCATCAACATTCAAGAACCAGATGTGTACAAACTGGGAGGCAACACCACACAAGAAGGGATCACAGCTACTGTTTTCTCCCGCATGCCTTTTAATCACTGTTAGGCAAATTATCACTTAAAAGGTTTGTTCTTTGTGCTGGCTATCAAAGCATCTCCTCTCAGAGCAATTATTTTTGACTTTGCTGTGGGGTTTAGACTCTGAAGTATGCCAGCTCATTCTGCCTTAAGAAGCAAATGGTTTTCTTGAACACATGCATGTACACACGCACACAAACACACGCACACCCAGAGACACACACCGTAATTACTTACCACACACATAGGCACCAGAAATGCTTAAAATCTCACTCCATAATATCAAAATAGAAATATCTTTTTTGATAATATCAAAAAAGAAAGCAGGACAACTTTTTTTGTTAACTTAGAATTTTAATTATGTACATAAACAGCGACATGAGAACGAGAAGTTCTAAGGCTTGTACATTATCTTTAGGTGAAAGGATTTCAGGTTAGTCCGCTTGTAGTATGGCATACTTCAAGTTAACAAAGAGGCCTAGTGTAGATTTTCCTGAAGAAAGCCAATTTGCTACATTCAATAATGACTTCTCTGCCATTTTTTTCTGCAGAAATAGTGGTTTACTTTATGGAGTTTCCAATGTTTACCTGTAACTAAAGGAAAGAAAAGAAAAACATAAGCTGTCCTGGAAAAAAACAAAAATGACTCTAAAATTTTGCTTTTAGAAAATCATTTAGGATTTAATAGAAAAACCATGTTAAATATTTACATTAAATGACCATGAGCATCAGAGTGAGTCAGAGAAAGGTGTAATTCTTTCCATCTTACAGATGGGTAAATGAAAACTCACAAAGGCTTTGTGTCCTATCAGTACTACATTCAGATTCTCAACTGGCTAAGAATCTGGCTATCACTAAATACACAGATGATGTCCATACTAGGAAATAATTAAGTAGCTAAAGGCGCAATGAGAAGCCCATAAGTCCTGACAGGGAAAGATGTATACAGTATATTAAGTGAAAAAAGCTAGTTCATTCACTCAGTCAATATAGCACTATGAAGTATTCTTATAAGAAAACTGAACCTAAATCTGAGTAAGTCTTCAGCTCCAACTATCAATTTACGGAAATGCATATAAGAGAGGAGGCAAGAGATAAACAGAATGACACTAGATGGGCATGCTCAACCACAACCCAAACAGGCAAATTTCTAAAGTGCAAATAAATGGCAAGAGAAAAATGATGAAGAGGGGACTGTTAGAGTTTAAAAGGGACTTAAGAGACCTACCAGTCAAGTGCAATGGGCAGATCTTGTTTGGATCCTGATTTAAACAAACCAACTATAAAAAGTTATTAGTAAGCCAATCAGGGAAACCTGCATACTGTCAGATATTAAGAAATTAGTGTTAATTTCTTTAGGTGTGATATTAAAACTGCAATATATGCCCTCATGGAGCTTGCAGTATATCTGTAAAAGAACACGAGAAAAATGATCTCACTCTGTCAAAAGCCAAAAGCACGAATGTATGTATATATGCATATATATTTAAACATAGAAAGAAATCTGGAAACTATTAATAGAATAAAACCTAAGTTGTGATGCGGAAAGATGAACTCTGACCTGAATAGTTTTGAAAAATGAAACAGCTATTTATATAGTTTCACTTTATTCCACGTCCCATTTTCCCTGTAGCAAAATTCAACCATATTGACTGTAAAGCCCCTGCTTTTAGACTGCTCACCCTCTAGTCTCTCTTCTTAATAGCTCATTGGGCCCCACTCTGTCAATTCTGGGGTGGTATGTAGGCTTTTGCCTTTAAATAAACTCCCCAGGTAATTTGTTTGTATAACAAAATCTGAGCACTGTGGACTTGGGGATATGGAAGAGGAACTGGGTTTGCTTTCTGTGACTCCCAAGGCAGGATCAGGACCACTGCGTAGGAGTTACACAGAGACCCATTTTTGCTTAGTAGAAAGAAACCACTTCTTCAAAATATGAACTGTCTAAAGATAGCTGCCCTGTGGGGTAAGTGGCCTATTAGTAGAGGTGAGAAGTGAGAACACACCAGGCTTCAAGAGATTTATGCTTGAGGCTGGGGGTTGGGCCAGATGACTCCTCTCAAATGAAAGATAATAGGATTTTCCAGGTCTCCAAAAACGTGGAGATGACTTGAGAAAGAAAGACCCTCAAAATTAGAACTTTCATGAATTTTAAATAGCATCCATGATGTACAGTGAATCTAACACTGATTCTTTTTTTTTTAAAAAGATTTATTTATTTATTTACACAAGCACTGGGTACAGTCAGAAGCGCGGGAGGGTGAGAGAAGTCACCAGAGCCAGAGCGGGGAGCAGAGCAGGCAGAAGGACTGAAGTACACTGCTTAGGGGAGCAGCGGGCGGCAGGAGAGGTCTGCGTGCCATGTGGGACCCTCCTCCAGTGGCCGGGGAGCAGCCAGGGATAGAACCGGCGTTGCAGAGGCTGCGGGCAGCTTCGCAACCCAGCGCTCAACCGCTGCGCCACCGGGGAGGCCCTAACACTGATTCTTAAAAATGTCTTATTATAAGAGACAATTCACATTTAATAAGAAAACCCTGAAAGTTATAAAGATGAAAAATATTAAAATCATCCATAATCCTACCACCTCAAGATATAAATTTAAATTTTTGTTTTATTTCTTGGTCTTTTTTCCCTCTAAAAATGTATCGTACTACCCTTTTAAAAATTGTAATAACCTGAGAGGAGAAAGCATACATTGTACAAAAATGAAGAATGATATAAAATATATATTTAAAAAATATAAAAAAGGAAAATTTTTTTAAAAAAATAAAAAATTTAATAATAATTTTGCACATGCTCCCATGCAATTAAATATTGAAACATAACATTCTTCTTTATAGATCTACCAAAAATAAGCCATGTTCCTATAGTTCAATGCTTAGATTATTTTCAAATTCAAGATAATCTTCTAATTACCAGGAAATCACAAGTGATAATTTTTCATATCTACACAAATATTAATACAATAGTATTTTGTACTTAGCAGCTACTCAAACAAGTAATATTGAACAAATGAATGAAGATAAATGGTCAACTGAGTATGAGAACAGAAGAACTCTCAATGATTTTCTGACTTCCTCTGATATCCTCAATTCCTCTAGCCTCAGGTTATTCAAATCTTTAATTACACCTATGAATTCCCTATGTCGTTTATTATCTCCTCTATATAATTTTCATATATACAGTCCTACATTCCATAAATGTCCATTGAATGATTATTAGATGAATACAAGTGTGCTTACAAGAAAGGGGTGTTTGTAAAAAAAAAAAAAAAAAAACCCAACCCTAAGAAACAATGGCACCTTTTGTTTGAAAAAAAAAAAAATGGTGGACAAATCCCAACTGTCCAGCTCTAGCGTGTGAAAAAAACCCCAGGTATTTCTCAGGAACAAATGCAACTAAATAAGTCATGGCACTGAAGCCCACAAGTTCAAGAGGGAATGAAATATCATCCTAACCCTTATGTTTCCAAATCAAATTGAAATGGCCATAATTCATTCAATTAAATCAATCAAAGATGAGTCAGTTCAATTGGAGCTAACAATGTTGAAAAAACCAGAGTTTTTTTCTCATTCTTTACCTGATTAAAACGGGCATTGTATGGAGTATTCTACTTATTTCCGGATGAGTTCTTCACATTTCCTGGCTTGTAAAACAAAGTAAGATTATTAGTGCAGTTGGAAAAGTAGAGCGTCTCAATTCAGTATTTGACTGAATGCAAACATTATTACAATGCAAAGTGACCCACTTTCCCCTAAGCTGAAGGAATTACTAGGGGTCACAGCAGGAAATAAAACTCTATTAATTCTCATTATGCAGATTCGGCCAAACAGCAATTATAAAAAATCAAATCAAGAGCAAAAAGATTTTTCCTACTCCATGCCACTGCCACTGTTACTGACGGTATAGCTCCAAGAAGCTTCCTGTAGGCACTCCGCTCTGTGACCATCCACCATAGGGGCCAATTCACAAAACATGTTTACTCTAAAAGAGGATAATCAGACCACACCCATTCTGTCTGGCTGTCATCTGGGAACATATAATTAGGTCATGTCATCCATGAGAAGTTATGTAGGAAAGTTTCTAGTGGGAAAAGTCCATGTGCTAAATGTTTAAGGCCTTACTTTCTTTCCTACATGTTGTAAGACTTTAATTTTGAAAACATGCTAATAAAACCTGGCTTAAGTCAAGGGTCTGAGTGCTCATGAGGTGGCACTCTGAAAAACACTAGGCTGCAGCTGAGCAGACAATGGGGTTGTGATTCTGTGGTCTTAGTTGAGAACTGGTCTCTAAGCACAGTGATGATACAATCCCAGCTTGCCCAAGTTATCTTGGTTTATACCCATTGTCCCAGCATAATTAATAGTGTGTCTCCTTCACTCTCAAGAATATCCTTGAATGTCAACATAAATTACATGGTCACCCTATCTACACACCACATCTTGACAATGGAGTAGTGGGAAACAAGGTCATATAAGGTGACCACCCAGGGGTCTACTTGTCACACACCACCCAGATCTACTTGTCAACCACCCAGGGGTCTACTTGTCATTCTGACAGAGTTCTACAGGACTCAGAGGGGGTACACCTTATCCTCCTCCTCACAGTCACACACATAGGCATTGTCAAGGCCCAGAGGCCTTGCTGCTGCTACAAATTGCCACACACCTTCAGGGATAAGACCTTTGCAAAATGTATCCCTTGACCTAGACTGGTCAATCCCCAGTTCTAGACACATGCTGTTCATCCTTTGGATCAAGGCTTTCCTCTGTCCCCCGCACTTCAGCTTAGATGAGGACCCTTTATTCACATTCATAGCACCCGTGCACGTCCTGATTTGTGTAATTCCTTCTTTCACCTTTGACTCCTTCACTAATTTGCAAGGTTCCCAAGGGCACAATATGCTAAGTTCATAGTATTATATATTTGTTGAATAAATAAATAGAATGAGGTAAAACCTAGAACTACGATGAGTGTAAGAAAAAAATGCTACAAAAAAAAGGCTCATGAAGGAGATATAACCACATCGAACAACTGGATGTGGCATAAAAACCCTGTGGATCTCTACCTAGTTTAGATATAGTGTAGATCTGAGTGACCCTAACATGCCGCTTGCCTAGTCATTTTAGTGCAATTCTTGTCTATTCTATCTATACTCACCAGCATCTCAATCTCAAAAGTAAAAGATGTTAAATTCATAAGCTTTTTAATCTTCTGGAAAATTAAGAAAATGAGCACAAAAAAACATTCTTCTGGTTGGGGAAAACAAGTCTGTTGCTAGGAAAATTTTCTTATCTGGTTACGTATCACTTATAGTATAACAAAACCTAACAGTCGAATAGCTCACTAAAGAAATATTGAGGGCCTCCCCTGGTGGCACAGCAGTTGAGTGCCGGGCTGTGAAGCTGCCCACAGCCTCTGCAGTGCTGGTTCGATCCCTGGCCACCGGTGAGGGTCCCACATGGCGCACAGACCTCTCCTGTTGCGCCCACTGCTCCCCTCAGCAGTGTATTTCGTCACTCTGCCTGTTCTGTTCCCCGCTCTGGCTCTGGTGAATCCTCTCACCCTCCCGCGCTTCTGACTGTACCCAGTGCTTGTATAAATAAATAAATAAATAAATAAATCTTTAAAAAAAAAAAAAAGAAAGAAATATTGAACCCATGCACAGTATTACAAATCAGATCTCTCTTGGTAGGAACTACCATGAGCTCAGAAAAAAACAACATTCTGACTTCAAAAGGCAGTTCACAATTTACCATAAGCCAGAAAATCCTTTTTATTTTCATATAGTTATATTTAATATTTTGTGAATCATTTATCCCACAATCTAATTTTAACAAGTATCTGATTGTTTAGTAATATATTTTATCAAACTCAACATCTAAAATATCAACTATCATTTCAACATATGGTCTGTAGAAAACGCAATCAATATAAAAACGAGAGCACTTACATTCTTTTTATTTGTAGCTTGTCTTCTAAATCTGGTATGAATTTATACTAAGAGAATACCTGAATTCAGACTAACTACATTTCAAGTACTCAAAAGCAAATGGCTATGGTATTGGACAGCACAGGACTAGAGAAATAAGCTATACAATTCTGATGGTTAGTTTTCTGTGTCAATTTGGCTACGCATTGTAGAAAATTTATTTTCTAACCATGCCCACAAACATGAATGATAATTTCTATTAGAAAATAGATGCATTTATTTTAATCATAATAATAATAGAACCTGCCTTACAGACTCTTCCTGAGCAGAGTTTAGCTCCAGGGTCATGCTCACAGTAAGCGCTTGTTAAATATTACCTGTCCTACGTAGCAGGACACTTAACTTTTTTGAAGTGGAAATAAAAGGTAAGGAAAAGTGACCTGTTAAAGACCCCAGTGAAATTCAGTTTACTAGATGTGGTAGGCAGGATAATGCCTGCCCGCCTCCCTCCCCCCAAGATGTCTGCATCCTAGACCCAGAACCTGTGATTATATTACCTTACATGGACAAGGCAAGAATTAAAGTTGCTATCAGCTGACCTTACAATAGGGATTAGCTGGATGGGTGCAAACAAATCACATTGGTTTCTACAGTCTAAGAGGGTGGCAAAAGACAGGATTAGAGAAATGGGACATGAAAAGGACTTGACCTACATTGAAGATAGAGGAAGAATACTCTGAGCCAAGGAATGCTGCAGCCTCTAGAAGCTGGGAACAGTCCTGGCTGACAGCCAGCAAAATAGACCTTGTTCCTGCAACTGCAAGGAGCTGGATTCTGTCAACAACTGGAATGAGCAGGACCAGTATTCTTCCCTGGAGCCTCCAGAAAGGAATGCAGCCCTGCTGACACCTTGATTTAGTACCAGACTTCTGACCTACAGAGGCTAAGATAATAAATTTGTATGGCTTTGCCAGTAAATTTGTGGTCATGTGTTAAGGCAGCAGCAGGAAACTAAGAAACACATAGGAGGTCTCTTGACTAATGGCTGCAAAGCCTCTGGCTCCACGTTCTATTATCAGGAGACTGCATCTGCTCAGGCAGAAGTGAAAATGTACAGTATCACATGACAGCTGTCGTGGTGATCACGTGTTAGAGTCTGTCCATTTTTTAAAAAGATTTATTTATTTATGCATACAAGAACTAGGGTATAGGCCAGAGTGTGTGGGGTGAGAGGATTCACCAGAGACAGAGTGAGGAACAGAACAGGCAAGTTGACTGAAACACACTGCTGAGGGGAGCAGCGGGAGAGTCAGGAGAGGTCTGCTGCACCATGTGTGTAGCTCCCTGGCTGGGGATCGAACTCGTACTGCAGTGGCTGTGGATAGCTTCATAGGTTGTGTCTTAACCCCCTGCTCCACCAGGGAGGCCCTAGGTCTGTGTATTTTGTGTTCCTCACCTGGCTAAACTCACTCAATCCTCAAAACAGCCCCATGAGGCACTACCCCCGTTTCGCAGAGGGCCACAGCAATCTCCCCAGGTATTCAGGCTAGCTGGAGGCCAGGCTTTGCTCCGGCTCCAAGTCTACCTTATGCCACCATGCCAAGGTATCCTGCCCAGTCCATTTTTTCTGATACCAAGTATATCCTTTTCAAAAAAGGAGATGATCAGTCCATACCTCCTCCCCCCACACCCCATTTTCTAACTTTTTATTTTGCTAAGTAATGATGCTTACAAAAAAAGAAAAATCATCACCCGGTATCTTTCTATCTTAGAATTTTAAATGGCAAACTAGAAAGGACACAAATTCAGAACAAATTTTTCTTTCTGGAAAACCCACCACATTACCCTTAATTTTATTTTACTGTGGTAAGAATACTTAACATGAGATTTATCCTCTTGACAACTTTTAAAGGTAAGGTTTGTTGTTGACTGTGGGCACTATGTCACCCCCACAGATCTCTAGAACTCATTCATCTTGTATAACTGAGACTCTTTGCCCACTATAAACACCAGCTCCCCATTTCTGCCTCCCCCAGCCCTTGGCCACCATCATTCTACTCTCTGTCATTATGAATTGGACTATTTTACTTTAGATAGTGGGAGTAAAATCACACAGTATTTGTCCTTCTGGGACCAACTTATTTCAAAGACAATCATTTTCAAGTCACATAACTTAACAGTTAAACTTGAATGTGTTTAGAAAGCTGAGGAATTTCGCATGAAGAAAGAGAGAGCAGGGCATATTTACTCAGGGTGGTGGCTGCTGCTTCCCTTTCATTTTCCTGCTGAGCCAGCAAGGGCCTGAATACAACTATTAACAGCTCAGCTCAGTTCTACTCAGTTTTCACGTTACTAATAGGTTTCTATTTCTTTATGTATTTTCCTGCCTTTAAAGAATTACTAATTTTTTTTTCTTTTTGGCTGTTACTGTCCTTTAACAGGCATTCTACAATTCCTTGATAGTAACCTGTTACTTTTTTTTAGATTTATTTATTTATTCATACAGGAACTGGGGTAAAGGCCACAGGTGTGGGGGTGAGAGGATTCACCAGAGACAGAGTGGGGAGCAGAACAGGCAGACTGAGTGAAATACACTGCTGAGGGGAGCAGTGGGCGAGACAGGAGAGGTTGCTGCGCCATGTGGGTAGCTCCCTGGTCGGGATTGAACTCGTGCTGCAGTGGCTGCAGATAGCTTCATAGGTTGCATCTTAACCCCTTGCACCACCAGGGAGGTCCCTGTTACTTTTTTTTTTAACTAGTGAAAAACATGACAATTAGTGGGGCACACTGCTGGGTTTAGGTAATAAGACTACCCCAAAAGAGTGGTGGCCTGGCACCCATATCTGGCCCCCATCCCTTTATTTAGGCTGGGACTATTCTGAAAGGATTTCAAGTTAACAATGGACAATCAATCAATAGTTTCATGCTTTCAGTAAAGCTCCTAGCGTCACACTGTGAAACCCACAATGGAGAAGATAGACAAATCAAGCACATTAAGAACTTATGACAGTCAAAACACACCCAAAGTGAAAAGACAAGCCTCAAACTGAAACAGCTGAAAATATGTAACCCCAAATATTAGTGTCTAGGGAAAAAAAATAAAGAACCCTTATAAATCACTAACTAAGGGGCAAATTCCCCATACACATGGCAAAAAGACAAGAATAGGCATTTCAGGAAGAAGAAAACAATCAACAGTGAAAAGATGTGGCACCTCATAGTACTCAAGGAAATATAAATTAAAATCATAAAGAGAAATCCTGACGTGCCAGATAGCAGGGAAGATATCCAGACTACCTTGGTCATGTCAAAGAGCATCAGAGCCAACTTCACAACGGGACAATCTGAACTTTAACAAGGGTAAGAATCACAAAGCATTCAAGCACATGAAGAATGTTTACATCTACACATTCATAATATTTAAAAAAAAAATTGGTGACCCTATGAGAATGAGAAGCAATTCATTATTTTGAAAGCCAGATAAATAAGAAAAAAAAACTTAAGCATTTATGCTATTTTTTCTATATAATTAGGTAAACTAAACAGCAATGAGGAGAAATGGCTCCTTATTAAGGTATTCCAGCTCACAGGTGAAAAGGAAATGACAGAAGTGGAATATCACCATTTTCCAACCCCCAGTGGTCAATGGGTCTAGACACTCAGCAACGACAGCGACTAACACCAACACTGCAACGTAAAGACCAGACTTTCGTGCCCGTTTAGACGCACAGCCTTGCCAGAGGGATCGCACAGTAACCTGACTAAGCAGCCTCTGGGTCCAGCTGCCAATCCACAAAAAGAAAGAGAGGGAAGCAATATGTTCAATGCTATCATAATTACACGTGCAATCTGAACACTTGGGAACTTCTGCAGGGTCACAGCAGGTTAACATATAAATTGTAAGGAAAATAAAAGGATGAAAGGGGATCCTGTAGATTAAGTCTTAAAAGGCAAAAAAAAAAAAAAGATATGAAGTAGATAATGGACAAGACTAAAATGACAAGAATATGTAGGAAGGAAAGCCATAGAGAAAGACAAGGAAGTTATAAAAGTCAGGGAAGTACATATTTTTGGAGAGAGAATGGACTGGTACTGGGGTGGGCTACATGAAAAGTAGTTGGCAAAGTTCTACTTTTTGTCCTAGAACATGTTTACAAGAGTGTTTGCCTTAAAATAATTCACTGAGTTGAAGGGAAGCACATTATTGGGGCAACTGGGGACACTTGAATATGGACTGTGCATTATGCAATATTTATGTAAATGATGAAATATTAACTTTCCTGAGTATGATTATGGTATTGTAATTATATAAGCAAATGTCCATGTTCTTTGGAAATACTTGCTGAATTAAATATGGGTGGAAAACACAATGATACCTACAACATTCAAATGGTTTAGAAAAATGAAACACTTGTGTGATAGCATCTGTGCATGTGTTAAGACAGACAATGCAAATGCTGCAAAATGTTAATCAGTGAGGGCCTCACGGGTGGCGCAGCGGTTGAGCGCTGGGCTGAGAAACTGTCCACAGCTTCTGCAGCACTGGTTGGATCCCCGGCTGGCCAGCCAGGGTCCCACATGGTGTGCAGACCTCTCTTGCCGCGCCCGCTGCTCCCCTCAGCAGTGTATTTAGTCAGTCTGCCTGCTCTGCTCCCCACTCTGGCTCTGGTGGATTCTCCACCCTCCCGCACTTCTGACTGTACCCAGTGCTCGTATAAAATAAATAAATAAATCTTTAAAAAAAAAAGATATCTCACAGAGACATCTTTATTTAAAAAAAAAGTTAATCAGTGAATCTAAGCGAAGGTATATTTGTTATACTATTCCTACAACTGTTCAGTACTGTTCACATTCATTCAAAATAAAAATTGGGCAATAAAGTGAAACCACACACACATCACAATGATAAAAATATTTTAAAGCCGGGCCTCCCAAGTGGTGCAGCGGGTTGAGCGCAGCGCTGTGAAGCTGTCCGCAGCCTCGGCAGCACAGGTTCGATTCCCAGCCAGCCAAGGAGATTCCCACATGGCTTGGCAGACTGCTCCCCTCAGCAGTGTATTTCAGTCATCTGCCTGTTCTGCTCCCCGCTCTGTCTCTGGTGAATCCTCTCACCCTCCCGCACCTCTGGCCTGTACCCCAGCTCTCGTATTAAAAGAAATAAATCTTAAAAAATATATATTTTAAAATTACCATGCTGGCAAAAAATGGAAACCACCACTTTGGAAAACAACTTGACATTATCTAATAAAACTGATGTACAGATCCCATGAATTAGGAATCTTGGCCTAGAAAAACTCTTCATAAACCATGACACATGTACAAAAATGCTTACAACTGTGTGTGTAAAAGCAATAGACTGCAAACCACCCAATTAGCGATTAACATGGGTAATTTCGCACAAAGAAATATTCTGCAGCAGTGAAACAAACTACAGCTACATATGGGCCATTAAAAACAATACTTTGGGACCTAAACAAGTGGCAGAATAATATATAGGTCATCTGTATCAACTTTATATATTTATTTGTATTTTATATGTTTATGTTATGAAGGCAAAAAGCAGCAAACTCAACTATGGTGTCTTAGAACATATACATAGGTAATTAAACTAGAAGAGAGGTTTAAAGAAAAATAAAGGGAATGAAAAACACAAGATTCCAGGTAGGGTTCCCTCTGGGGCAACAGAGAGACCAATGGAGAACTCTAAAGGTAAATGGTTGGCTGGTATACGTGTGGTCATTATACTGTTGGATTTTAAACAGTACACATTAATATAACAAATACGTATGCATATAATCTTTCATCTAAAAAAAAATCAAACCCTAGACCACTCTATGATGACCATATTTGTGGACACACTCATCTTTGCTTCACAGTTCTGACAAAGAGTTCAGTTTAGCTGAAACACATGAATTCCTTTGAACTGCCCAATGGCAGAACTAAAAGACCATGTCATCTAAACTTTACTAGTACTAGACTCAGTGAGAACATTGAGAAATTTATTCCTAAAAGGAATGTGGCACAGCAGCAAAATGCCACTGACTTACTTAGAGTCTTTGAGAATAATATAGCCCCATGAGAAACTATATAATTGAGAACTGAACCATCATTTATACCATTTAAAATTCCAGGGCCCTGTTTTAAATATAATGTCCACAAAATTTCTTTGACTATATACAATCAAAAAGCATGTACATCTCTTACATCATTATATATAATTATGAATTATATTGTACCTAATTGAGGCTGGTAATTAAAGACTAACTTGAAAACTAATTTCCAAACAAGCTAAGAAACAAAAATCTCTTTCCCGAAGTATCACCCAATTCCCTTGAAAGGACCGTTTTGGGGTTCTGAAAGGTTACTGTTCCCGGGTAGCTTACACTGAAATCCAAAAAATGCAACAAGAGGGAGGCAGGGCACTCAAACAATGACACTTTGCTATCAAATAATTCCTGCGATCTAAGTATATCAAATCTTGAATTAATAGGGCTTTCTACTATTTTTCATTTAAAATTTGTGCTAAATGCTTAAGTAGTCAACATCAATTTTATTGCCTTCTATTGACAACTGACAATTGTTAGGAAAATTATGCTTTGACAACAAATGAAAGAATAAGAAGTTCTCAATAATTCTGAAGAAGGCAAGGGCACAGAAGGAAATGCAGACATCTTTACCATGTCATTCCCCAAAGATCTGCATATAAATTTGAGTAGTTTTAATATCTAATGTTTTCAAATAACCACAAAACGCAGGCCTGTTGAGCCTGCATTCCAACCACAGTCCTGGTGCTTCTGCACTGGGCAGAATTCTCAGAACAGAGAAAACTATTTCTAAATGAGAAGCTCAGTGGGGGGACCCCCCGCTGGCTCTGGTGTGGCTGTGTCTGCCCAACACCACAAGGCACAGCCAGCCCTCAGAGGTCCCAGGGGATCCCCCATAGGCAGTAACACCAGTCAGCACACTCAGTGCTGAGGCTGAGTTTCATTTCCCCTTTCCTCTCCAGGCTGTTGAGGCTGTGTATCACTGTCCTGACATTCTCTTTCCTTTCCCTTATAAAATTCAGTGTGGACTTAATGGAATTTTTTAAACAGGAAAGAAAGCTTCCAAAGAAAATGTCAGAGAAATGAAAAGAAAAGTATGAGTGTTTATTCTTTAAAAGGGATTGCCAAAGGGCACCTGATATTAATATAGAACTTTCTACTCAAGAGTTAGTTTAAACAGGCTCAACAGAGACGAGTTCCTTTAGAAACTACCAGTACAAAATTAGGCAATATTTCACTGGAAGACTGTTGATGTAAACAGTGTGGAGAGCTTATAATTTATTCTATAATGTTATTTCCAAATTCCAGTGCAAAAATTCTGGAAAGAGTAATTTCACTTGAAATGACCATAGTCAAAATGAACTTCCTTCAATCTACGATATAGAAGGTATGTTGATATAAAACCTTAACTATTCCTTAGTGAGCTGTGCCTCTCTGAGTGCTTGAAAGAGATATGGTGCCTTGTTCTGCATTCTTCCTTATCAGGGAAAAGAGAATGTTCCAGCAAACATGCAGCATTCAATTAGCTATGTGGCTGCTAGAAGATGGAAGATGACACATCCTTGCAATTATACAACCTCCTCCCTCTGCTGCTGGTGGCTGGGCGTCCCTGAATGGGCCAAGAACTGATACAGCACTGAAGGAGCGAACGGAGCCTACGATAAGTGCAACAGCAAGACCAGGAGTCCTGGCTGTCTTTTCTCTAGGAGCAGAGTATGTTCCCTTTGAATTCAGTTTTGATAAAACTTTCAAGTAATATGCGACACTTTGAGCAAATTATAAATATAGTACAGTGGAAGTTATGGTCTAAGACTGCTGCGGAATGCATTTTATGGTCACACTTATTTAGCCCTGCTGATATTAACCAAATGCACATAAGTTCTATTGTTCCTCTAACGCCCATGGGAGAATCGGAGCCAGAGGCACAACTAAAAACAAAGAGAAAAGCCATGATCACGCAATAGGTTATCAAAAACAAACCCTAGAGAAAATACATATCTAAACCAAAGGAAAGATAATGAAAGTGATCTTTCTCACCTTTTGAAAGTTCTCCTTCCACAAATCTTCTACGACTATGTAGCCATGTAAACCCCAATCATATAATTTCTCTCCACTGACCTTGAAATAAAATATAAAAGAACTATTGCTACTCCATATATGACTGGTAAGGAGAATTTTCTGCTTTCTTATATCCAAAATAACTGTATTTACACATTTTATGACCACAGAAGTTTTGAGACATACACATTTAAACTGTAATATAAGTAAATGAAAAAATAGTAAAGAATGTTAGAATAAGAAGAAAAATGTTTGTTGTATAGAGTATTTTTAAAAATAATTTGTCATAAATTACAGGTGTATATCTTTCACAATTTTAAGGGGAAAAATGTAGATCACTGCTGATGCTTAATTATTTGTACAATCTAGGGCAGGCAGATGTGATTCACTGTTCTGAGCTGGGGCTGAAGCAGGCACAGAAACACATTAACTATCTGACTCTAGGACTGCTATAAACAGTGTCAAGCCCGTGCCAGAAAGATCTTACTGGCTGTTGTGGCCAAAGTCACTGATTTCCCACAGCTGGAGCCACAAAACTCCCACCATGACTGCAGGCCGCTGCAGGAATCTAGACCCAATCCTTCCACAGGGAATGCAAGGAACTAGAGCCCCACTCTGCTGACTGCAGTGCTGCTCCTCCTAGGACCAAGTCCCCTGGGGTACGGCAGTTCTGGGACCTGGGTCCTTGTCTCCATAAGCTTCCCAGGACTTAGAACCTCGAGTCTCAAATCCAGACATCACTGCCGGAGGAAGTCTAGTCTACATTAATGGTTCTCAAACATCGTAGGCATTAAAATCCCCTGGAGGGCTGGCTGAAACACAGATTGCTGGCCATCACCCTGAGTGTCTGAGTCAGTAGGTCTGGGTCAAAGCCTGAGAACTTGCATTTCTAACAAATTCCCAGGAGATCACACTTTGAGAACTGCTAGTGCAGCTATTATGGACTAAACTGTACTCCCAAAACTCATCTATTAAAAGCTCAAACCCATAATGTGACTGTATTTGGAGATAGGGCCTTTAAAGAGGTAATTTAGGGTTACATGAGGCCATAAGGGTGGTGCTCTAATCCAATATGACTGGTGTCCTTATACGATGAGAACGAGACATCAGGGGTGTGTGTGCACCATGAAAAGGCCTCGTGAGGACAAGGCAACAAGGCAGCCCTCTGTAAATCATGGAGCGAGGCTTCAAGAGAAACCAATGTGCCAATACCTTAATCTTGCACTTCCAGCCTCTAGAACTGTGAGAACATACATTTCTGCTGTTTAAGCCCCTAGTCTGTGGTACTTTGTGACAGCAGCTGGAGCAGAATAAGACAACAGCTGTATCCATGTTGCCTGCCACTGTCAAGCTGAGACCTGAAAGCTCAGCCAACTGAGAGCCCCAAGAAGGGCATTCCTAGTACAGCAGAGGGGGCTGCATTTCCCAAAGTCCCCAGCAAGGAAAGGAAGGCTAGCACCAGGACAAGCGAGAAGGCCAGGAGGGCCATGTAACAGCCAGTGCGTGCAGCTCCAAGGAGGGCGGGTTGTGATCAGATCTTCACACACTGACAAAGATTCATAATATCAGCTTTGGGGTTGAGTCTCTAGACTTCATTGTAAACATACTCAAAAAGGCATCTTATTTTTTTAATATTCAAATTCACATGCATTCTCTGAACGCTGACATTATGGAAGGAAGGCCAGAACTGAGGTACATAGTGTAGAAAAACAATTGAATTTGCTGTAGTTCATCAACATGTGCAAAGGAATTTTAGTCTGGTATTACAGAATCTGCCAACTAAATTTAAGCAGTAAACCTCATACCTACATAATGAAGAATGAGGAACATTTTAGCTCACCGGGTCTAACTTACCTGGAGAAATACGATGGCTTGTTGTGGATAATAAATAGAGGCAGCTAATCCCATGAAACTAGGTGGATACACCAGCTTCTTTATTTTTGAACCTATTAAATAAAGGGTTGTAGAGACCGTCAGATGATTCATTATCCTCACCATCACAATTACCTTGTACATTTAACACTGAATAAGACTTGTTCAGTCCTAGATTGACAGAGAATGTCCGTGATATGATATCCTAGCACCAGAAAGATCCACCACTTTTTCATAGCTTTACTGACACATAATTCACACAACTCACCCATTTAAATTATACAATGGCTGTTAGTGCACTCACAAGAGCTGTGCAACCACCACCACAATCCATTTTAGAATGTTTTCATTACTCAAAAAGAAAGTCCATTTCATTAGCAGTCACCCCCACTTCCCTCACCCCCAGCCTAGGGAAGCACCAAGCTGCCTTCTATCTCTATGGGTCTTCCTTCTGGGACAGTTTGTGTCATGAAATTACGTCATGTGGGCTTGGTGACTGGCTTGGTGCAGCAGCACAATTTTTTTTTTAAAGATTTATGTATTTATTTATTTATACAAGCACTGTTTATTTATACAAGCACTGGGTACAGTCAGAAGCGCGGGAGGGTGAAAGAATTCACCAGAGCCAGAGCGGGGAGCAGAATAGGAAGACTGATGAAGTACACTGCTGAGGGGAGCAGCAGGCGCAGCAGGAGAGGTCTGCGTGCCATGTGGGACCCTCGCCGGCAGCCGGGATCAAACCAGCGCTGCAGAGGATGTGGGCAGCTTCGCAGCCCAGCATTCAACCGCTGCACCACTGGGGAGGCCCAGCACAATGTTTTTAAGAGAACCACCATTTCTAAGGGAGGAGGAAAACAGATGTTTTGAAGGAAAACCACACATTATTTTGATTTCTAAGGCTTATGTCCTTTTATTGTAAACTGGCTTCTTATTTAAATATTGAGCACAAGCATTCCCCTCTTCTTCCTAATACCCCATGAAGAGAATAAAATATAGATAATAAACCCCTGATGAAGGAAAAATGTGTGGAGGGAGTACTGGCACGGAGAAGTGTCAACCAATTTTCAGAAAAGGGAGAGCGGATGCAAGCAAGAGGACACACAGCCTTGAACTCTTGAGGGAGTAGAATGTTCTCAAGCAGTGCAGGGATGGCAAGTGCTGTGGAGGATTAAGAGAACAACCTGGAAGTAAGACGGGACACACCAAGTCCCGTGTGTGGACCAGGTGACCCTCTCCTTCCCCCATGCCATCCCAGTGCAAAACTGCCAGTGGCCAGGCAATGTCTCTGGGCCAAATTTTAAGAGCAGGGGGAAGAGTAGGGGGTAGATTATGCAAAACTGCCAGTGGCCAGGCAATGTCTCTGGGCCAAATTTTAAGAGCAGGGGGAAGAGTAGGGGGTAGATTATTTGTAAAGAAAAGCCATAGATTGTCTGAGAACCAAAGACAGCATTATTAGCACATGCATGTCAGTGCCTAAGAGTACAGCCACCTCACACAGGCACTGGGTACAGCCACCCCCACGAGGTAGGCTCCTGTCAGGCTCACCTGAAGTAGAACCAACCTGTCAACAAGCCTCACCTATGCATAAAAAGTTCTTTCCAGCAATCAACTGCCTCTTCCTGAAATGTGCCTGGACAACCAAGGTTCAGCAGGCATTTGAGAATAGTCTGTCATATAAGATCAAGATAAGCCAGGAAGAAAGAAATGACCCCAGAGGAATCAGAAGTTCAACATAAAATGCATCATCTATTAAATTCAAGAGGTTGCCACACTAAAAGAAGAAAAAAAGAGTCCAATGAAAAAGGAACATTCAGAGAACAAGGAAGAGCTTTAAAGTAAAAAAAATTCAAAAGGCATATAAAATAATATAATTAAGAAAATATAAAGGAGATGGTCAGTTTAAATGACTCAATTGTTAACTGATTGAGAAAGGAAAAATTTTCAAAGAAATACAAAATCGATATCTTCCTATAGCTGAAAGCCGTAGGTCACTAAAATGCCCAAGCAAAGAATGAAACATCTACATGTAGTCACAGCACCATGAAAATACTCCACTGAAGACTGGGACAGTCCCCCACAACACGGTGGCTACAGCTAAGCCTGCTGCATGAGCTATAGAAAGGCTGTTAAGTGAGTACTTCTAAGAGTTTTTCCTTTTCTCTTTTATTGTATCTACATGAGACGATGGATGTTAGCGGAAGCCACTGTAGTCATTATTTCACATTTACATGAATCAAACCACCATGCTATACACCTTAAACCTGTATGATGATGTATGTCAAGTGGCTCTCAATAAAACTGGGGGAAAGACAATTCTCAGAGTTTCCAGAAAGAAAAAAAAAAGACATTTCAGAAAGAACAAGCATCCATACACCTACAACACCGGATGCTAGAAGACACAGCCTTCAGACTGCTGAGTGAAAACCAACCACACGCCTATCACTTAGTGTCAGGCAGAAAGTCATTTTCAGACTGGCAGGGACTTGGAAAGTTTACCTCCAACATAGGCTTTTTATGAAAGTGACTTAAACATGAAGTTCAACAACATGGCAAAGCAAACTAAGGAAATGACATAGGACTTGGAAAAGGGGACTCCAAACCAAAAGAGCCACATTCCAATCCAACAGCTGTGTGAGTCTCAGTCCAGACCGTGAGCAGATATAGCTCTGGGGGAAAGGGGACCCGACAGAAGAGACAGCAGGTGGAACGCCAGGAGAAACCTGAGAATGAGGTCAAGAAAGCTGGTAGAGTGAAACAGGAGAATACGCTAGAAATGCACTTGATGCTAGAAATAGTCTCCACAGGGTTTTGGACGTGGACCCGCATAGATGCCAACAGAATGCGTGTTACTAACACTTCCATGGTTAAAATAAAGGAACTGCTGTTTATTGGCTTAAACTTTAAACAGATGAATCCCCAAAGATGGGATGGGGGGGGGTGGAGAAGAGACTACAAATGTTACCTTAGACTCTTAATAAATTAATGTTTCTCTCCCTGTCCTACTGCCTTGATTGAAAGGCTATAACTATTCTAGAAAAGCAGGTTATACCCCTGGCTCCCCTCTGTACACTTGAAGCTTCAAGCACCTGGGCAGCTCACACAGGTAGAGGACCAGTTAAAGAGCAGCAAACCTGCCAAGCAGCCTTTCCCACTCCTCCAGGGAAAGCTGGTAAGCAGGAGCTCTTGGGCCTTCAGCTTTTACTGGTTCATGTAATGAGCTAGGGACCCCAGAACTTCAGGAAGGAAATGTGATGCCCCCCTCCCAAGAAGCTAGTGGAGTGGATTCCCTCAATACTGCCAGAGGAGTTAGTGGACAGCAAACACCTGCCACCCTTGAGCAGCAGGGCTCAGCCTACTTCCTCTGAGTGGTCATCCACTCACCTCCCTGGAAGTCTCTTGTCACCACCACAGTTGTGGCCATCCTCATCAACTAGGGTGGACCACCTTAGCAGATATGCTCAAGAAAACCTATCAGATGTCCCAGAATCCCACTTCTGGGTACAGACCCAAAGGCAATTAAATCAGTGTCTGGAAATACAGCTGCACACTCATGCTCATCACAGAATTATTCACAGCAGCAAAGACATGGAAACAACATCCACATGCACCAATGGGTAAACGGGTAAAGAAACGGAGATGTCCATATACCATGGAATATTATTCAACCATAAAGGAGACCCTGCCATTTGCAACAACATGAACTGGCAAGACATTCATGCTAAGTGAAACAAGCCAGACACAAAATGAAAAAATACTGCAGGATCTCACTGATATGTGGAATTTTAAAAAGTCAAATACACTGGAGCAGAGAATACAACAGTGCTTACCAGGAGTGGGGAGGTGGGGAAACGGGAGATGTTGGTCAAAGGGTACAAAGCTGCAGTGACCCAGGATGAGCAAGTGTACAGATCTAATGTACAGTATGATGACCAGAGTTAATAATATTATATTGAATACTGGAAATTTATTAAGAGTAGATTTCAGGTGCTCTCATCATAAAAAAAGTAACTATGTGAGAAGGTATGTTAATTAGCTCAAGCACTATGGTCATTTCGTGATGTAGAGTAAATCATCATGCTGCATACCTTAGATGTCTACAATTTTCATTATTAAAAAAATTAAATGTTAGATTAAAAAAGAAGAAACCCCATCAGGAGGGACCTTCTAGCCCATTCTGCTGCTGCCAGCAGCAGGGAGACCATCTCTACCTACCTACCGTATCAAGTATTTTGCCTTGTGATTCCTGGATGTTTACCTCGGCCCCTTTCACCCCAGCGCCCGTGAGAAAAGACTTGTTGAGTATGGGCTCATGAGTGTGTGTGCTTGTCCTTTTTTGAAAAAGAATTAAAGTTTTAAATTATTTTAACCTACTGAGCACTCCCAGGAAAAGGAAATAGAGAGGAATGAATTAACAAGCAAACAAAAACATGAGAACGGGACCCTCCTCGACGGGCACGCCAGTGGACGTGCAGGAGGGATAAACGTATCTGCTCTACCGATGTGTGTACCTATGCACTGACACAGGGAGCTTTCTTTAGGGCTGCAAGATAACCCCACATGGTCTAACCACGGACAGGGAGGGGAGAAGCTTATTTGATTCCACATTCCTGGCTCCTAACACTAGCCAAGATTCCAACACCTTGGCTTGGGGATCTTCATGAATTCCGAACACTATCTAAATAAGACAGAAACACTTTTCTGAAGAGCTTTGCATTAAAAGAAGGGAGAAGTTGGGGCGGCGGTGGAGGGAGGTGGTTCAACTATCTGCAAGTGGATTAGTAAAAATGAACTCAATTTAATTCTTATGCACTATGACAGGAGGCAGGCACTGAGACTATGGCAGGAGTTCATTCAGTTAGGGGAGAGGCAGTGTTTCTCCAGGTTTTTAAATAATGGTTAAGGCAAGTATAGAAAAGGTTTTGAAAACTGGGGGTACCAACTAGTCTCTGTAGTTCTCTTTTATGGGGGTCTGAGTACAGGGTTCATAAACTATTTTAGGAATTTTTGTAAAGTCTGAATTTCATAACGTAAACATTTATTTTATAATCAGGGAAACTTCAAGAAGTACACAAGTTCATTATATTGAAGTATTTTATCATCCTTTCTTGTCTTTACATTTTAAAAGGACAGGTTTATTAGGAAAAGGAAAGAAGACGACGCTTACACAGATAAAAGAGCTGCGGCTGCTGCTTTGCAAAGGGAAAAAAGGTTTGTGAAAAGACCATCCTTTATTTTATAAATATTTTGTAATCTATAAGTATAGCATATTAATATTTTTAGGTTGACACTCATTAGCTTTCAAGTAATTTTAAAGTTTTTATATCATCACTGACTGGAGCCAGGATACCTCAAGAATAAACTCTCTATGCTAGCACTGTTCTATTTACTCTAACAGTCTGATCTCAATGAAACATTTAGAAACAATTTCTCAGGTGTGATAGACTTTGGTTAACAAAAATTCACTATTCTGTACCAAAGAGTGACAGAGATTTATTTGATCAAGTAAATGTACCTATAAAGAACAACTAATTTCTTCCATCTAACCAGGAGTCTAAAATGTCATTATTTTTCTTTTTATAATTTCTACTTATGCCTAAAATCAAATATACTGGAGAAAACAACCATCTCAAGTATACATTAAAAGGCCATAGCCAGGAAATAAGTCATTATTCTGAAAACTGGTAAATGAAAAGAGCAAAAAATATATATTATCTCTCCTTTATGAACTATTTAAAAGACCCCACAAAATAGTACCTACCTCTAGCCAAAAGGAGTCCAACAAGGCCAGAAAAACCAATAACACCTAGTCTTGGAAAAAATCCAGGAGGTGAATTTTGGAGATAATCATAGCTGTCTGCAACAGAATTAGATTGGAAAACAGCTCCATAAATTGCTCATTAAAAAAGCAAAATTATATATATATATATATATAACGTGTATATGTAGTATTACATGCTTTTCAAATATGCTTCTGCTAATATGCTTCTTTGCTTTCTGCTAATATGCTTCTTTTCAACATTCTTTTCATGTGATATATAAACATGATTTATCATTCACATAGCAGGTATCCAATTTTCAAACACTTTTGGTCAACAATCTACTGGCAATAACTATTCACATGGGAAAAATACAAATATGGGGATCTCTTGCTATCCAAATTATTGTTCCCCGAACACAGAAAAAGAATAGATATGGATAAATCTCTTGAAGCTTTGCTACTTGCGCTATGAAACTTGGGAATCAAATGCATTAGACTCAGGGGCTGAGGGGAAGTACCTTTGCCACCTGAACTCATTATTTGAACTCATAAACAGAATAAATCTGGATAATGAAAAAAACTTGCAATGCAAATATATGCCAGAAATAGTCATTGTTGATGGTGATAAAAATATATAAAAATAAATGCAACACATGAGCTTATTTGCTATGCCTGAATGCGCCTTATGACCTCATTCGAGTGATGACTCGCTCTCCTCTCTGCTGAGTCAATTCTACCAAATATGTACCAGTTCAAGCCTTAGGTCCTCAGAAAGGCCTTTCTTATGTTAATCAGACCAGATATCTCTTCCTCCTCCCATCTCATCATATTTACTTCCTGTACCTTCATTTGGTACCCAATTCTATAGCACCTTGTGTTTAATTATTCAGGGGTGTATTTATGTCTCAAGGAGACCAGAAGCTCCTTAAGGGTGAACTGCCTGGAATTCTACATTATTTTCACTCAGTGGTAACAGTGGATATGTTCACCCAATGGATATTTATTAACAACACTGCTAGGAGCTGTCAGCTAGGACATGACTTAAAAAGCCTTCACATCTCTCTCTGTCTCTCTGTCTCTCTCTCTCTCATCTTCAGGGTACCCAATCTACATACCCAATATGCACCCAATCCATAATACTAAGTCACCTCCTCTAACACTTGATCATGTTCTGTGCCCTGTGTAGAATGGCGCCCAAGTCTTGACCCCATGTTTTGGTATAACTCTGTTCCTTCAAGAGTCATCTTTGAATGACTTCTCTGACTGCTCCCATCTCCCCAATCTCTACTGAATTAGTCTCCTTCCTCTGTACCTTCAATGAGTGGTCTGTGTCTATCTTTGTGTTGTGCTAGTGTTTAATAATCAACAGTGCCCAGCATGATCAATGCCTTAACAAATGTAGATGGAACTGAACTAATTGGAAAACCTGTAATTCTCCCCAAACCCCAACAATACTAGACACATGCCAGTTTTGTTCTCCCTTCTTTGGGTTCTTTGGGGAAAATGGTAATCATTTAAAATACCACTCTAGGGCTTGCATTGCTGGCACTAATTCCTGACTGGCCTGTTATTTATTTTGCCTTTAACCCCGTTTTTTACTTCCTATCCTCTGTCTGTGACCTTGGAGGTGATTTCCTATTTTCCTTTACTTTGCTGCCAACATGGTGTTTTCAACTCTAGATATGTACACAGAACAGTTGATAGATGGATACCCGGTTGCCTCGGTGAGCTGAGCTGAAGTGGGTAAATCACAAAGAAATGGGAAAGAAGATAAGTTGTAAGACTGCACTGCAGCTAAAGCTCAGTTTCTGGTAACATGCTTTGGCTGTGACTGCTGGGAAATGGACTGATTGCCCTGGCAAACGACACAACTCATAATGGAATGTTCCTTCTTAAGAGGCTTTATAATAGCCACAAGTCCAAGAAAATAAAAAACACTTATACTGCATATAATGCCTACTGTTATGAAGCAATGGGAAATGAAGGAGGTGACAATAAAGATAACCCTCAGTCACACATGTGCAGATAAAAGATCAGGAATTCTTTAGATTCTTCAGAGAAAAAGTGAAGGTGTAAATTTCTTAAATTGTTAGGGGTATTATAAAAATTACTATATTAATATTTTTGGCACACAGACTACCTGACACAGTGTTTATGAAATTAATAAAATGTACATGTTACTTACTAACATCTATGCACAATTCAAAGAACTGGTAGGCTATCAATATATCATCAAATGAAAAATTTATCTGTTAGTCTCAGGGGTATCAGTGTATCAACACAATATGATCATATTTGCAAAGAAATAAACTGAACTCATATTTATTCTAGTCCATCATGGAAACAAACATTTGTAAAAATAAGATTTTGATTTGCTGAAATGCCCATGAAGGGGAATGAAATATGATCAATGTCTATCAATACACCAGTTCCTGAGATCAATGTCTATCAATTCTGGTTTATGAGTGTATGTGATAAGGGCATGTGAAAAACAATCAAAGACAATAAAAGCCAAATGGAGAAAAAAAAGTAAGAACACTACTAATTATGCAATTAAGACCATTCGCAGGCACACAGATCCAGTCCCATCCTGCCTTTGAACTTCTGTAACATGTATTCATAACTGTGCAAATGAGCTATCCTGATTCTGAAACCTACTGGTCAGTTGGGGTTAGGGACACTGTACCTGGAGACAGAAAAAAAGTTAAAATCCAGTGTATCTGCAATTGTTAGCCCAGCAATGTTAATGTTCTTGCAGGGATATACCCCACTACGGGAGCATACTAGTCCTTTGCAACCTGAAATCATTAGCTCCTCATTCCAGAAAATTCACAGAGCTCTGAAATTCTGCATGCAATTTTAAGGAACTCACAAATCTCCTAAGGCCCATCTACAACACCCTAGTTAAAGAGTTTACTGTTAACAAAGAAACCAAATACGTCCAGTTAAAAATCAACTTACCTAAGCCCAATTGAAACAAACTTTGCATCTTGGGTTTAGTTTGGGAGTACATTTCCTGAAAAAAAAGGACAAGAAAATGAATGAGTAGGGATTTGCTGATTGGAAAGGTTAAACAAAGACATAGTCGACCCTTGGACAACACAGGTTTGAACTGTGTGGGTCCACTTACATGCAGATATTTTTTTTAATAAATACAATATAGTATTGTGTTTTCTTGTCCTTATGACTTTCTTAATAACATTTTTTCAGTAGCTTCCTTTAAAATTATAGTATATAAAACACATAACATACAAAGTATATGTCAACTGACTATCCCTGTTATCAATACTTAAGTAGTTTAAGTTCTTGTGGAGTCAAAAGTTTTATATGAGGATTTCTGACTGCATATGGGGGGGTCAGGTGCCCTTATCCCCCATGTTGTTCAAGTGTCAACTATATTTGTCCCTACTGAATAAATTCTCAAGTAATGAACACTTTTTGAGCAAAGGGATCAACTGTCTATATGGTTTTTTTTTTCCTTTGTAATTTTCCCTTCACTGCAAACTGCTCAGCAGACAGCTTACCATTGCCACAGGAAACACAGATTTCAAGTAGTGTGGTATCAATGACCAAGCCTTTTCATTCTTCTATTAAAAATCAAAGACAATAGACTACAAAACCAATCCCCTTAACAGTGAAAGTGACAACCTTTTCCCTATGAATTTAAGTCTGTCATTCATAGTCAGTAAGTCTATTTCCTGCCTAGCCATGATTATAGAGCCTCTGTTTGAAAACTTCCCAGTTGAAGTAAGAACAACCAGCTTTAATGAGATAGGAGTCTATATTCATTTGAAGAGCCTCATACCCCAATGCTGAAGCAAATGAAATGTTAGCATTCTCTTAACAATAATAAAAAGGCCTTGTACATGAATACCAGGAGATCCTAGAGGAAACAAGGAACCAGCTAGGAGGTACCCACCTTCAAAAAGTTGACAGTGGAAATGGGAAGAGACCCTTGGGTAGCAGAAGGGAGCAGAATCAGTTGCCACTTGGAAAGGGTTTTGTTCTACTGAATTCAGCTCAAGCCAGACTAGAAGTTTTAAGTGGCCCCAAATAATAAATGCTGAATTTGGGAGAGCACATAAACAACATTAAAAAACTAAACACTACTTCATGAAAATCCATTGAGGTTTTCTCTGTCCACAAAAAAAAAAAAAAAAAAAAAAAAAAAGAAAAGAAAAACTATAGTTCAATGTCTAGAGTGACTACTCTTTTTTTTGCTAGCATAATCTTTTCACTGTGAAGAAAAATAAATTCATTCTTAAAGAAAGGGGCTAGAAACTGCTAGTCTGAGAAAGGAGGCAGGAATCAGAACTATTTCCACTCATGAAAAGTCACTCTAGGAAAATAAAAACACTGTAATCACAAGAAAGCCTTTTCATTTAGAATACTACAAATAAACATGTTGATAATGATTCTTTCATCTAGAGAAGCATTACACTGAGCATTATGCACCAAAGAAAAATTGTGAAAAAATAAAAACAACCTTAGGTTGAAAGTTAAAAGTCAAAATACTTTTATAACCAAAAAAAAAAAAAAAAGGGAAAATAACAGAAGACATGCTTACATGAGACAAAAATATTTGGACAATTGCTGACCTTATCTTAACCACCAGAGGATGGTTTGAAAATCTTCTAGAACAAGAGGATAAATTCTAAGCATTTTAGAACACATTATGTATAAAGTCTTTAGGTATTTCATAATTCAATAATATTATTATGATACTGAAGTATAATAGCCCAGTCTTACTACTTTATTCCTACAATGGTGAATAAAAGTCAGCAATGGGATAAATGGTGGAAACGAAAACTTTAAAACAAGTTCCAGATGTAAACTGAATTTGGAAATGTCAATCAAAGTAAATCGAAACCATAGTTACATTATTTTTCACTAATTTTTCATCAATTTTCAAAATCAAGATCAAGTATGGCAAATTTATGTATCAAAGCCCATAAAATCACTCTATAGATTGTAAACCTCAGCTTTAGATGTTAAAAATCACAGAAATGCTATCAAGAAAATGCCTGCTCTAAAATCTGAGCAGTGACAGAAGCCAATCTGTCTATGTAGTTGTTTGGTCATTGACACAAATAGCTCAGTGCTCAAATACGTAATTCCACCCTTCTCTTAGTGTCCACCCTCCTAGTATAGCAACATTCAAATGCTCTCTATCCATTCCTGTTTGCAATGATACTGATTTGTTGAATCTCTGGAGGGAGAAAAACTCCCCCAAATCTCATATGAATGTTTACATTGTGTTCTCCTTCTACTAAAGTTTCTGCCCCATCTCCATGCCCAAGTAGACAATAATGCTCCTATCGCCATGACCAATGAGATATTCACCAGCCTTTTGTGCTCTAGTCAAGTGCCACACACTGCCCAATGGGAAGGGCATTGCCAACAGCTGCCATGCAGAAGCTAGGGTTCTCTCACCAACCCCCCATTCCCCAGAAATGGCACTGATGAACACTCTAAGTCAGGCACTCTTAAGTTGTCTCCTTTGGCATGCCTTTTTCTGAACACATGTGCCCATTAGAGAATTCTCACTACTGACTGTAAAACATCTATACCTGACACCAACTTGTATATGGCTCGCAATAATGTCGGAAATGTGAGATGCTTTCTTCAAGTTGGGTCCTTGGCTCCTCCACATATTTAGATTGACCCTCGGGAACAGTGTAGAGTGAAAGCTGCACACATTAAAAAACAAAACAAAGAAATTCAGAAGTGCATACATAATGAGGCAATGTAATCAACCACCGAAATTGTAAGCATCGTATTACTAGCAATTCACAAACTGCAGTGTTGTAAAGGGTTACTTGTGCCCTGAACCCTGCTTCAGAGGATCCCTGCCCCTTACTTATTTCCTTAATCACTAAGGGCAAGGCCAAGAGGGCAGGGCTATTAATGGCCTCCCTTCCCCATGTTTCGTCTGGGAGCAGACAAAGCAGCCCCCCTTTATGACTTTGTATACCAATATTTGGTATTTCATCTTAAATTTAGTTTGGAAAAAAGGATTCGATTTCTTTAAAGGGTGGGTGGGAAGGGGACAAATAACAAAAATCTTGAGAATAACTGAAGAGCATATTACTTAGTTCAAATGATTAGTCTGCTGCTAATCAAAGCAGGACAGCAGGTTTGTTCCCCACCCAGAGAAGAAACTTTTCCCAGCCACTGGTGGCTGCCTTCTCCACCCTCAAAAATGCCACTGTCCCAAGGCCTGAGAAGAGAGTAAAGCACAAAAGATAAGCTAATTAGGAGCCTCCCTGGTGGCTCAGGGGTTAAAGTCTCAGCTATAAAGCTATCACTAGCCACTAAGGCATGAGTTTGATTCCCCGGCCAGGGAGCTGACCCACATGGCGCCCTGTCTCACCTGCTGTTGCCCTCAGCAGTGTATTTCAGTCTATCTGCCTATTCTGCTCCCCACTCTGTCTCTGGTGAATCCCCTCACCCGCCCCCCCTCAACTCCGCACCTCTGGCCTATACCCCAGTTCTTGTATGCATAGATAAATAAAAAAAAGAAATTAGAATATTTACAAAAATAATAAGCTAATTAGTTTTATGTAAACACAGTTCAAGTAAACCTGCCCACAACTGAAGGTAGATCTCTTTATGTCACTTTACTCAAAGTCAACAGAAACCAAATATTCAAAATAATCAGTGGGGAGTAGGGCTAGAAAAGAATGTAAACAATGGGAAGAAGATTCCTTGCTTTATTTATTTGGTATTTATTAAACCCTACTTATGAGTCTCTATTCCAGCCAAGAAACAAAATGAACCAGGCTTTTATTTTCTTAGAGGGAAAATGCAAATGTTTTCTTTGCTTGAGAAGCAGTCTAGAATCAGGCATATCACTTACAAAGGAGTTGAGCTTACAACTTACTGGGACATAGCAGACCCCCCTCTAAAAATCTAGAAAATATTCCTTAATTACGCCCTTAGCTAGATTCCATTAAATTGTTGAAAAAGTCACCCTTTAGTGGTTTCCCACTCCAAAACCCCCAAAACTATATGGAAATATATTTTCTCCTTTCAAGTATCTTCTAAACTGTCATATCTTCCTGATACATAACTTGTATATCAGGCTATATGATTTGCATACTTCCTATAGTAACTAATTAAGACATTTAAAATATATCACAATATGAACAGCATGTTACCTCATCAATCTTCACAGACATTTTAGGAGGTGGATCCTTTTTTGAGGCTGCATAGACTTTGAAGGTGAGCAGACTCAGGCTGGCTGGCCCCATGGACCTCTGAATTACCTGGAACACAGAAGCAACCTTAAGCCTTCTCTCCATGCTACAAACTGAATGTGTACAACGTGAGCAAATTCATTACCTCAGCCACTCCTGCGCCAAAAGGCTTACATGGCTTTATGAGAAATAAATGTGTTCTTGAAGTTCTGATGCTGTCAGAACCTACAAACATATTCTCATGAACTTAAAATTTCAGGTCACCTTAATTTTAATTTCCAACAGGAAGGTCCTAAGTTTTTGCACTTACCTGTTCCAATAAGATAAAAATACATAGATGCTTTTATAAACACCAGAGAAAATACTACGGAATAAATCTGAAATTATAAAATATTCTCTCTCTCTCTCTCTCTCTCTCTCTCTCTCACACACACACACACACACACACCCTACCACCACCACCATCACCAAGGTAAGGAGTTTTTACTCATCTCACCAGAGTGAAGATTATTTCTGTAGATCTGAAATCTTTCTATCCTTATTTGAGATCCTTCAGTATTTATTACCTGGGACTTTCATGTGGGTCAAGCAAGCCCATTATGATGTGACCCCCAACTACCTGTAACTTCATCTGTTACTGTCTTCTCCCACAGACCCCACACTTGCTATGTATCCCTCCATGCTCCTTAGCTTTGAGGGTTGGTACATGCTAATTCCTCTACCTAGAATGTCCAATACTTGATTTGTTGTTTCTACTACTAAGAGCAGGCAGATCCATTGCTTTTTTTATTTAATCATTTATTTATGTCTATCAAGTTCTCTCTACCAGGCTGCAAGTCCGTTTAGGATGAGGCTGAGTCTTACTCTGCTCTCCTGGTGCCCATGGCTTGTGCCTAGCACATAAAAATATACTCATTAACTATTCATTGCCTACATGAATGGACAGAAGAGAGGTGAAAATAAATGAGTGGGTGACCTTGTTCTAATTATGTACACATGATTTAGCATCACAGAAATCATATGACTGAGATCTGCAGTGCCTGTAATATGACAGACCAGGCTATTCTATAATACCCACCAACTATCAAATATCAAACAAAACATTAAAACGTCGGTTGAATTGTATGCCTGGAGTCACACACAAAAAGGAAATCTTGCATTTTAGAAGCAAATAAAGAACTACTAGCTATATGAAAAAAAAAAAAAGACTGGTTTCTACTTTAACTAGTTTAAAAACAACACACCCTGGAGAATTAGTGTTCTTCTTCAAAAGTCTTAATTTTGAGGCTGCTCCCCTCAGCAGTGTATTTCTGTTCCCCGCTCTCTCTGGTGAATTCTCTCACCCTCCCACACCTCTGGCCTGTACCCTGGTTCTTGTATGCATGGATGAATGAATCTTTAAAAAAAAAAAAAGGGGGGGGTTCTATTTTTTTTTAAAAAAAAAAAAAAGAAAGAACTGCGCCGACAAAGGAAGAGGTTGATTTTTTTTTTAAATTCAGTCAAAATGAACAAATCTGTAGTTCTTGCTCCCCACCCCCATAGCTCTTTGAAAGAGGCCGGGCCATCTGAGGCTTGTGTCATCCAAGAGTTTGTGGCAGTTCCCACAAGGGAGTCTCCTCCCTCAGCCCCGAGAGAGCAGATTAGGCTTCTGGTATCTAGAGGTGCAAACTCAGTGCTCACTGCCCTCTGGGTCTGTCTGTGACCTACTGACAACACTGCACGAACTGGGGACTTTCCACTGAGGCCAGCTGGCCCTGCCTGGACTTTGTTTCAGACTCCCGCCCTTGTTTGCAACAGCCCATGCTCCACCCCTTCCCCACTCCCCTTTAGTACTGGAGCTTCCAAGCATTAGGGGTTCATAGTGTTCCCTATCTTCATCCTCCCCTGATATACTGCCTCCGGTTGACCTTTTCATTTTTCATTCCCATTTTCAATCCTTACTCCTATCTATTTTTAACACATTTCGTTTTTCATCTCATGGCCTTCTGTCACTTTAGATTTCCACTTTTATGTTCTTAATGATTATTCTCATCCATGTTTATCTTCTATTTTCAATCTCAACTTGTTTACTTTTTAAATCTTAAATGCTACTGGATTCTTGGCTTTTTTTTTTTTTTACATTTTAAAAGGGCAGGTTTATTAGAAAAAGGATAAAGAAAAAAGACACCAGCATAGACACAGGTGGACAGGAGAGCAGCCTTAACTACTTTATTTTTCCCTCTTATTCACTTTTCCAGTTCTAATATTACGCTAAGCCTGCCCCAGCTTTTGCCTAAGTTCTTCTTCCTCTTCTGCTGGTCTTCTCCCCCATGCCCACCCTCACTCCCATTCCACAGCAGTAACCATGGTCAAAAGGATAGTAGCACCCAAAGCCCTTTCCTGCAAGCTGCCCATTCAGTTTCCTGCCAGCTCTCAGCAAGGAAACAAAAAGCAAACCTCATCCCAGAAGACTTCCAGGGCCACAATACCCTCTGCGGAGAGCACCCGCTTTACTTCAGTGCTATTGATATTTGGGTGGGATCATTCTTTGTTGGGGACTGCCTCCTGTTCACTGTAGGAGGATGAGTGGCACCCGGGCTTCTACCCACTAGATGCCAGTAGCACCCTCTCCCACTCACGAGTCAAAGATGTCTCCAAACCTGTCAAAGGTTTGGATCTTCAGGGGGATCTCACCCTCATTAAGAAGCACTGATTTACTTGAATATTATTTGCTGACATCTCTGGTGAAAGATGTCCGGATTTCAAGAAAATCTGTATGTTTTACAATGAACTACAAGAAAGAGGAATTAATAAAACACCACCATTTATAATCGTACCTTAAAGGATGAAAACTTGGGAGTAAACTTAACAAAGGAAATGAAGAACCTACACATTGAAAGCTGTAAGATACTGTCAAAGGAAATGTGAGAGGACAAAAACAAGTGGAAAGAGATACGGTACTCATGGGCTGGAAGAATAAACATTGTTAAAATGGCCATATTACCTAAAGCAATCAACAGAGTCAGAAAAATGCTAATCAAAATCCCAAAGACACTTTCCAAGGAACAGAACAAGCAAGTCTAAAATTTGTATGGAACCACATAAACCCCCAATAGCCAAAGCACTCCTGAGAGAAAAAGAAGAAAAATGAAGGCATCATACTCCTTGGCTTCAAACTGTGTTCTACACAGCGATAGTAATCAAAACAGTTTGGTGCTGGAACAAAACAGAAAACACAGACCAATGGAATAGAACAGAGAACCCAGAAGTAAACCCATACAAGTAAAGACGGTTAATCTTTGACAAAGGAGTAATGACAAGACAATCGAGACGAAAAGCCTCTTCAACAGGTGGTGCTGGGAAAACTAGATAGCTACGTGGGGAAAAAAGAAACTAGATCATTAACTCCACGCAAGCAAAAATTAATTCAAAATGTATTAAAGACTTGGATATAAGACCTGAAACCATAGAATATATAAAGGAAAATATAGGGGAAACATTCCTGGACATCAGCCACAGAGGTATATTTAGGAACACAACTCCAGCAAAGGAAACAAAGGCAAAATTAAGCAAATGGGACTATATCCAACTAAAAAGCTTTGTACTCTGAACAAAGAGGCAACCTGTATACTAGGAGATGATATTTGCTTATCACACATCTGACAAGGGGCTAATTTCCAAAAAATAAAAAGAACTCCTACAACTCAACAAGAAAAAAAAAACAAACAATTCAGTCAAAAACTGGGAAAAAGTCTTAAAAGACACATCTCCAAAGAAGACATTCAGATGGCCTACAGGCACATGAGAAAATGTTCAACCTCACTTATTATAAGGGAAATGCAAATCAAAACCACCATGAGATAGCACCTCACCCCTGTGAGAATGGCCCATATCAACAAGATGGGGAGAAGGAACACGCAGCCTCCGTTGGTGGGAATGTCATTTAGTACAACTTTTATGGAAACCAGTATGAGATTACTAAAACAAAAACAAAAACCCACAAAACCTAAAATGGAAATACCATGTGCTCCAACACTACCACTGCTAGGTATTTACCCGGAAATATGAAAACCCTAATAAGAAAAGACGTGTGCACGCCTATGTTCACAGCAGCACCGTTCACATGGCCGCATCACGGAACCACCTAAATGCCCAACAGAGGACTTGATAGGGAAACTGTGGAATATATACTCATCGGAATACTACTCAGCTATTTAAAAAGATGAAGGGCCTCCCTGGTGGCACAGTGGTTGAGCGCTGGGCTGCAAAGCTGCCCGCAGCCTCTGCAGCGCCAGTTCGATCCCCGGCCGCCGGCGAGGGTCCCACATGGCACGCAGACCTCTCCTGACTCTCCCGCTGCTCCCCTCAGCAGTGTGCTTCATCGGTCTGCCTGTTCTGCTCCCCACTCTGGCTCTGGTGAATTCTCACCCTCCCGCACTTCTGACTGTACCCAGTGCTTGTATAAATTTTTTTTTAATTAAAAAAAATAAAAAGATGAAATACCTTCTGTGACAAAATGGAAGGATCTTGAGGTGACTATGCTAAGAGAAACAAGTCAGAAAGTGAAAGACAAATCCCAGATGGCTTCACTCATTTGTAGAATATAAATAGACAAAGAAAACAAACTGGCAAAACACAACAAAAATAATTCTTAGACTGTGACAAATATAGTAGTTGCTAGAGGGTGGGCGAGAGAGGAGGGTGTAGGGGGTGGGAAGTGACAGGATATTGGTATGGGAACTTTGGTGGCAGGCAAGTGAAGCATGTGCATATGCAGGGAGGTAAAGTTATACTCTCAAAATTATATAGTTACATAAATGATGGCAAATTAATAAAATCTGAGAAAAGAAATTCTGTATGTTTTCAAATCCATGGACTTAAACCTAATACATAGAGATAGAAATCAGAATAGTCACTACCCAGAGGTGAAGTGGGGGTGAGGGCATAGACGTACTAAGAAGAGACATGGGTAAAATTTCAGAAATGATAGAGATGAACTAATTATATCTTGGGATTGGGGTAGGGGTTATAGAAGATGTATACTTTAGTCAAAATACCAATTGTTATAAGATCTGTACAACTTAGGGCTTCCCTGGTGGCGCAAGGGGTTAAGACGCAACCTATGAAGCTAACCGCAGCCTCTGCACCATGAGTTCGATCCCTGGCTGGCCAGGGAGCAACCCACATGGCACAGCAGACCTCTCCTGACTCGCCCGCTGCTCCCCTTAGCAGTGTGTTTCGGTCAATCTGCCTGTTCTGTTCCCCACTCTGTCTCTGGTGAATCCTCTCGACCCCCCCCCAACACACACCTCTGGCCTGTACCCCAGCCCTTATATGCATAAATAAATAAATCTTTTTAAAAAATCTATACAACTTAAAATCTGTGCATCTCACTGTATGTAATAACAGCTTTTTAAAAATCCATGCACAATAAACTATGCCAAGTTCATGCTAAAATATAGATGGGAGTGGCAGGCCAAGAGTCCTACCTAAGAAGTCAGCCATACACCTGATGGCAATGAGGAACTAGGCAGTGCTGATCAGGTGATGCAAACCTGTGGGAAGTACCTGGGTAAGGTCCATGGGCAAACAGCCCTGACGCTGACACCCTGCCCAACATCTGGGTGGCTCACTTCCTTTCTTGACATCAAAGGGTGTTCCTATGGATGGGTGGCTACCCCAGATATCGTTACAAATGGGGATTCTGAACACAGGACCCGTGCTGGGTGGCTATCACAATCTGCCAGGACTCATCCTGAGTATTCAGGCCAATTCATTCATCATCAGAATTTAAGAAGGGAAAGGCTGTGAAAACAGGCAGAGATCACCCCCAGGAAAGTGAGAAAGCATGAAGAAGGGGTGAAAAATTACCTTCTTCAATCTTTTGTCTTCCCCCAAAAGAGAAAGAACCCTGATCTGCAGGTTAGATGTCCTGAAAGATTAAACCAATTTCAAGGGTCTGAATCAGAGCTACTAAAGCTCTGGCTCTGTTGCCTTTTCCTCCATCAGTACACCCGATGGGTTGCCTCGTGAGACATAAAGACAAAGTCCTCTCTTCACAAGGGGTACTGATCCATTTGGTACAACCAGACGGGAAATAGCTCCTGAGGAATGAGAGCTCCCCTGGACCTTTTCTGATGAGGGCCTGGTAGCTCTAGCCTGTGTGTGCCCAAGGCCTGAGCACTCACTGCCCCCAGTGATAGTCCTTGAGAATCCCTGCTTGCCAGGCTCACTTCCCACCCATAGCAGCTGGCTTGGCTCAGAAAGTGGGGACATATATATGCACCTGCCCAGAGCTGATTAGACATGCTCTACTTTGGCTCAAAAGGGTTTGGCTTGCTAGATCAACATCAAGTTCACTCTGTTAACAGTTACTTTTTCAATGAGTACAAAGCTGCATCTAAAAACTAACTACATGCAAAGGCTGCTTCTCTTTAGATCCAGCCATCCTCTGGAGTGTACATTTCAGTTATTAGATTACTCTCCTAGAATTCGGCTAGTTGGGGGCCTCAAAGGGCTCCAATGTGTTGGCTTGTCTGAGGTTTTGAATACAGCTGTCAGAGACCACAGTCATAGGGAAGATTAAAGTTTGGCTTAGAAAGGGTAAATTGGTCACCTTTGAAGCTTTGCACACTTCAGGGGGAATGTCAGTGACTTTTGTCATGTGGCTAAGCAAGATACGTTATCCCCGTCAACATAGATTCTTCATCTTGGACCTTTGAACTCTGTTTTACAGAGTCCACAGAGGACTTAATCACCAATGGCAACTGAGCACCAGGACTGGCATTGGGTTGAATGGGGCCCTAACAAGATGTAAAGAGGTAGGTCCCTACTATCTTAAAGGCACACTGTGGGGGGGATGGGGTAGAAGGGCTGGGGAGAGGAAGGACTAGGGTCAAAATGGGGAGGGGGTGCAATTGTATGGGGAATATAACCAAAATGAAAATTCATACATTGTGCAAAAATGAAAAATGATATAAGAATTTGAAGTTCACCAAGGACCCATGGAAGCAAACCAATCTTGGCCAGGTAAGCAGGGTTATACATGATATAACCATTAGAAGAGGTCAACTAGAATTTTATTTGAAAAACATTTATTGCACACCTACTCCGGGTCAGGCACAGTGACAACCAGGAAACAATACTCAAGCAGGTATCATCTCTGGCCTTACAGAGTTTCCAGGAAACTTTTCAGTTTACTCAAAAAGTCTCAGGTCACAATTTGAAAAATGAATATATATTTTTTAAAAAGACGCAGGTATAAGTTTGGATTTTGACTTCAGCTCCAACAGCAAGGGCTGGTTCTCAGACACAGCCAACGCAGATATGAATCTGGTGAGGTTATAAACACCTAGATCATAATGGGTACCCAGAAGGCTAAACTGTACTTGATTTGCAAATAAAAGTGCACTGCCCAGAATTCTGTAGTTCTGGAACCACTTTCTGTTTGTGTCCCAGTAAAACTGCTCGAAAGACAAACAAAAACCTCAAGCTAAATAAGCCATCCCCAGAATTCACTCAAGGACTTTCATGAATAGCAGCACTCAAATCCCCAAAACTTGCTTTCTTTTTCAACTCTATGCAGAATCCAGTACATAGCCTCTCCCACTTTTAAGAAGGGTGGTCCTTCAGTCTCCCACAAATTAGATATTTATTATCTTATTAGGCCTTCTATTTAAAATACATAGCAGTTTCCTTTATAATGAAATACAAATCTTACTTTGCAAGCCTTTGTAGACAAAAGGTTTCAGATTCACGAGGGGACTTTTCTAGAAACACAGATTCCAACACTCTCTCCACAGAATGTCAGATTTAGTAAACCTAAGAGGAGCCCAATAATCTATTACCACCATCAGTCAAGTTTAGAAACTTGACTCAAACAGATACTTGGGAAACAGCACTAGACACTCAAATGCAGTTGCTTACATTTGAAAGAATGAAATGAAAATGACCCTAAATATAAAAACTGAAAAGAAGGAAAAAAATAAAGAAACACTGACTGGCCCCCAGAGAAACTATGGGATTTATTTACACTGGAAAAAACTCTTTCCCATCTTAAAAATAACCAATACAGGCCTCCCCTGGTGGCGCAGGTGGTTGAGCACTGCGCTGTGAAGCTGTCTGCAGCCTCTGCAACGCCGGTTCGATCCCGGCGGGCCAGGAAGGGTCTCACACGGTGCGGCAGACCTCTCCTGTGGCTCCTGCTGCTCCCCTCAGGAGTGTATTTTGTCAGTCTGTCTGTTCTGTTCCCTGCTCTGTATCTGGTGAATCCTCTCACCCTCCCATGTATCTGGCCTGTACCCCAGTTCTTGTGTAAATGAATAAATCTTTAAAAAAAAAAACCCAATACCCTTCACCCCAATTCCCTTTCTAATGACCACCCTATCCTTCTATCTCCTTTCATTTCTGTCCACTGACAAACAAATTAAAAACAGGCTATAGCCAGAAGGCAGAATAGTGGATACCCTTAGAGAGCTGGGGTGTAAGCAGAAGGGCCATGAGGACTTGTAGAGTATAGATGTACTACACATTCAGTTTGAAAAGTTCACTTAAGATCCATGCACTTTTCTGTATATTTGTTAGGTTTCACACAAAGTTAGAAAGACAGAGTCTGTTTTCTCTACTTCATTCCCCTCTCCCTCCACTACTCAAAATACCTAAAACCATTCTTCCCAAGGCCACCAATGGCCTTCCAGTCACTAAACTCAACAGACATCTGCCATCTTGGATGTACGTGAAGGCGTGAAAGTGGTGACTACTATCTTCAAACACTCTTCCAAGATTCTAATCTAGCTCCATTCTACAAGCAGTGTAGACACTCTTCACTCTCCTTTTGGGCCTTCTCTTCAAGGCTGAGGAGTCCAGAGCCTCTCCTCTCCTCACTCTAGAGCACTTTCACTGAAATAGTAGTCTTTAACTCCCTCCCCAAGCTACTGATGCCCATCTTAGTACTTCCAGCACTGGCCTCTCCCTGGGCCCCCGGGATATGTCTAATTCCCTTTGGTCATTTTCACCAGGTTTTTTGATTGCTACCTCAAAATGAATTCTCTTTCTCCAAAAGCTTGTTTTTCTCCATTTCCCTACCTCGTTTAATGGCCCTACAAACCACATAGTCAAAGGACAACATCAAAGCAACTCTTTAATGAAACAATGAAAATAGACTTCAAAGACAATAAAATGTGATCCCTGCCCCCACAGTCTAATAAAGCAGATAAATAAATAATTACACCACCACCTGTGATAAGTACACTAACAAACAAGGGATAGAAGTAAACACAGACAAGGGAATAATGTGCCACAACTGGAAAATTCTGGGAAACAACTGCAGAAAAAGAAGATTGAATCAACAATCCGAAAGTTAATGCATTTCTTTCTTTCTCTAGCAGAGTCACACAGCAGATTGATGTAAAGAATCAGTGTTACTAGGGAACAGCCTCAGTAAAGAGCAGTAACAAAAGAAACCAAAGAGGGCCTCCCTGGTGGCGCAAGGGCTTAAGCACTGCACTATGAAGCAATCTGCAGCCTCTGCAGCAGGAGTTCGATCCCCGGCCGGCCAGGGAGCAACCCACATGGCACAGCAGACCTCTTCTGCTCAGCAGTGTACTTTGGTCAATTTGCCTGTTCTGTTCCCCAGTCTGTCTCCGGTGAATCCTCTCATCGCCCCCCGACCCCGCATCTCTGGCCTGTACCCCAGCCCTTGTATGAATAAATAAATAAATCTTTAAAAAAGAAACCAAAGATTTGGAACATAAGGATGATTTCTGACACTTCACAATCTTTTCAGCTACATCCATGAGTAGATACAATCTTAATATGAAGCAAATATCAAAAACATTCTGAACTAAGTTCCTTTTTAATGAGATGGGGTTTCCATGATAACATACTCAAAATAATAAACAAAAACTGCATAAATGTAATGCTTTACTGCATTTTAGCTATTTACATAACTATCATCTAATCTATACATTAAAATGTGCAGTTGTTTCCAAAGCTTTTGTACACAATGACTTTTATATTTATCATTGTGGAAAATAAATGCATTTGGGCACATTTTAAAAGTTAATGCCATTTAAAATTAGATGTTCTCCTATTTACAGGAAATGAAGCACAATTATACTTTTCCCCCCAAATATTACACTAGTTCTTTGATCCTCAATCAACCTCTTCTGCAATAATTTCCATTTGAAAGCATTTTTTCATTTAAAAACAAGATGGTTTTAATCTGGTTTGTCTCAATTGTTTAAGAGGTAAAAATCTGAAATGGATTTTTTTAAAAAACAGTCTATGAAAACTGACAATGCTTTTGAGGTATTCTTGTCCCAAGTAACTAACATGAAACAAACAATAACGTATATAAGAGAATTTAGGGTAAAACAAAATGATGAAAACAATCAATAATACTCCCAAATCAGGCTATACTGCTGTCCTTAGTAATGTGTCACTAAATTGAATTAAAAATGAAGAGAAACTAGATGAGTCCATTTCTTCAGACAGCAGAAGAATATGCCCCTGACCAATGAGCATTCAATATAGTAACTACATTTTCATACAGCAATCCTTTCTAATCTGAAGGGTCCACACACCAACAGCTAACAGGCTTTCCCTGAAAAGAAGGTTAGAGGGAAGCAGACAATGGGAACCTGATAATTATCTAAACTACTACACATTTTGACTTTTTACAAGGAAAGGCATTTTTTTAAATATATGCAATTTTTTAAAAAAGTATTTTCTTACCTCACACTGCTTAAGACAGTCACTATTAAGAAAAAACACAACAGATGGTGGTGAGGATGTAGAGAAACTGGAACCCTTGTACGCTGTTGGTAGGATTGTAAAATAGTGCAACCAGTAATGAAAACAGTATGGAGGATCCTCAAAAAATTAAAAACAAAATTACTATATAACCCAGCAATTCCACTTCTGGGTAATTGTCCAAAAGAACTGAAAATAGGGTCTTAAAGGACATATTTGCACACCCATGTTCACAGACAGCAATATTTAAAATGCCAAAACATAGAAACAACCCAAGTGCCCATCAACAGATGAATAAGCAAAATGTAGTCTGTCCATGCAATGGGATAGAACCTCCCGGACCTTATGTTAAGTGCAAAAGGTCAGCCACAAAAGACAAATATTGCATGATTTCATTTTATGAGATTTCTAAAGTAGTGAAATTCATAGAAACAGAAAGTACAACAGCGTTTTCTGGGGGGATGGGGTGGAGAGGAAGAAATAGGAGTTGTCATTTAATGGGCATAGAGTTTCAGTTTTGCAAGATGAAAAAATTATGGAGATATTTTTCACAACAATGTGAATATATTTAACACTACTGAAGTGCCTACTTAAAAATGGTTAAGATGATAAATTTTGTATTATGTATTCTTGCCACAATTTAAAAAAACATGGAAATTAGAAAATGGTTAATAAAAAAAATCAATGCAGTCAGAAAGACTAGAGTACGACTCCTGAAAAGAAGTATTTTTTCTCCAAAGTAGTATAGACCATATACTGACTCAGTATTTACTGCAACCATTTATATAACAAATTAATAAAAGTGATTTACTGTAAATATTTGATCCTATAGTTTCCATTTCTAATTACCTTTTGATTGAAATTTAAGCTTATTAGGAAATTAGTCTGAATATATTTGAAATAAAAATGGAAAAAACAGATTAGAAAACTGCATTTTTTTCTTTAAAAGGGAGGGAAGAGGGCCTCCCCGGTGGCACAGCGGTTGAGGGCTGGGTTGCGAAGCTGCCCAGCCGCTCCGGCCACGGGAGGAGGGTCCCGCATGGCGCGCAGACCTCTCCTGCCGCCCGCTGCTCCCCTCAGCAGTGTACTTCAGTCCTTCTGCCTGCTCTGCTCCCCGCTCTGGCTCTGGTGAATCCTCTCACCCTCCCGCGCTTCTGACTGTACCCAGTGCTTGTATAAATAAATAAATAAATAAATAAATAAATAAATCTTAAAAAAAAAAAAAAAACAACTAAACCAATAACCAACCCTAGAGATCTGACTATAGAACTGAGGCAAGGGGGGCGGGGGAGCAAAGTAGGGAGGGAGAAATGGACTTTGGTGGGGGCCTCCCTGGTGGCGCAAGGGGTTAAGCACCGCACTATGAAGCAATCTGCAACCTCTGCAGCAGTTGGATCCCTGGCCTGCTAGGGAGCAACCCACATGGCGCAGCAGACCTCTCCTGTCTTGCCCACTGCTCCCCTCAGCAGTGTATTTCAGTCAGTCTGCCTGTTCTGTGCCCCACTCTGTCTCTGGTGAATCCTCTCACCCCCCACATCTCTGGCCTGTACCCCAGCTCTTGTATGCATAAATAAATAAATCTTTAAAAATTTGGACTACGGAGGTAGGTGTAGCGTGGTAACAACACCTAAAGGGAGGTGATCCTATACCTCTAAATCATGTACAGGGTTGCAAACCAATGGTACATCAATTAAAAAGAAACAAGAATTTACCACAAAGTACAAAGATGACTCCAAGTGAAGAGGGGCAAAAATGTTTTGTTCGGTGACAATATTTTAGGAATAAATATACTGACCAGTGACAGCATGCTGAAAGAAAAATAATGACAGAATAATTAAATCTGTCCTCTCAAAACAACTGTTCGCACGGTCCTCATCTGGATACATAAGTTTGGGAGTACTTCAACAACATGAGAAACCACAATCGTTTCATCTGATTCATAGTGAAGGAGATTATAAAGCCAATATTTTCAGAGTTCAGACTTCAACTCGCAAGAAGAAAAACTGTCTTCCAACTATGACAAACACAGAACTATTTTATGAGAAACTTTCCAGCTTTCAATTGTGATATTTGTACTATGTATTGCTATTTCCAAGTTCTTCTTTAGAGTGTAATCTAAAAAGATAAGTAAAGGAAAACAAAGAAGTATTCAAGACTAACATTATCTTTTTCTCACAGAAAACCAAGTTCTGTTTTATCTTTGACTGGCAGAATACGCAAAATTAGGTCAGCAAAACAAAGAAAATATGTTTCATCTGCTATTGTTTCATTTCCTACTCTTTAAAAATAGTTACCAGATCTTGTTACATTCAAGCAAAAAAAAATAATAAACTTATCTGATAAACAGGAAGGAAACTTCAGGGCCAAAAAGTGAGATAATTGTTCCTTCAGGCAGGTTTTGAGTCATCTGGGCTGTACTGGTTTCAAAGACTTGGAACACAAATGACATATAATTTGCCATGTTCCAAATTTATTTTGAACTTCCTCATCCAGACAGAAATTTACACTGGCTTGCCTGAAACCCACATGTATCTATTTCTTTCTGGAATGGCATCCTAAGAGCTATTCGGCCTTTTCTGAGTTAAGGGAATAGAGGCAGGGATCAATCACAACTGCTTCAAGACTTGCTTTTCAGATGCTTCCCTATTTTTGACCAACTGAAAAATCTACCTCTTCTAAGAGGAAAAGCTATTCTGTCACGGTAGACGCATCTAGACGCAGCTTTCATTTCCCAATCGACCACTGTGTGCACAGCGAAGGCGGAACTCACTGACCACAATTGCCTTCAACCTCATCACAGTTGTTCACGTGCTTCTTCTTCAAGGAAAAGAAAACTGAAATTCTTTTGGGGGAAAAAAAAAATCATGTGCAAGGTTCAACTCAGCTGATGATAATCTGGATTTATAATGAACATCTCTGCAAAAATAAGGAACAAAGACAAGAAAAGTCAATATTTGGACTCTACGCAGCAACTTCTACAGAGCTCCCAAAAGATGGGACTCTACAAACAGGCTCCGAGTCAATATTTGCCTAGTGAGGTACGCCATCAACAGACAACTTAGGAAACTTGTCAGTCTTCGTATCGCTTTTCCGTTCTTACTCACCAGTTCACCCCATGTCATAATATGACACATGAATCAGCACCTCTAATAAAAGAGAAGATTCATTTCAGCAAGCATAAAGAAAACAGGCTGTTATTTCACAAGGACTGATGTTTGTGGGATGGGGATAAAAAGAAAAATGAACCTTTATTATTTTCATATATCCTATTTAAAGAGACTGATCAAAGGAATGAATAGCTGTATCTGAAAAGAGAAACTACTGGGTATCCCTCAACTAAAGCAATGAACACGCACTTGTGAATCTATCTCCCACAGACGGCTCCTCATCCTCACAGAACTAAACAAAGACTCCTTAAGCCGGAGCCAGTGTTGGCTTTGAGTAGAACACACTGCCTGGCTTCAAAGAGTCAGAAAGAGACAAGGAAAATAAAGGACGGCTGTATTTAAAGCGCTCTTAGAACAGTATTCATTCAAAATACAACTGCACTATCTATAATTCTGTTATCATGAAAATACAGCTGAATATTCGAAGGTATAGACCTTCAGCATATTGAAAACTCCACAACCCTTGCTCTAAATTCTTGCTTCCACAAGTTTTAGTATACAATGAACACAAGTTTAAAAACCCACTATATTAAGAAACTGGCACTGTTGAAGTTTTCTAATAAAACTGGGATGAAGCCATGCAAAAGTGAGGGAAAACTCAGCAAAATAAAGCACAAAAAACCTCCAAATCCTAAAATAAACCTTTAGACCGAGGTTTGTTTTCCCTGAAGATATCCACACTAAGCTTCGTGCTGTATGCACCAAGCATACAATCCCACTCAAGCATTACTGGGAAAAATGAGCAACTGATACAAACTCTTTTAGTTCCTGTATTTTACAACTCTCTGCATACTGTCAACTCTCGAGTTTTTGCAAGACAGGTATCTTTACTACAGAGATTTCTTATGCATCTAATTACTTGCAATAATTTTAAATGTACCATATGAACAAATATCAAAAGTTCATTTCCCAGCCTCTAAGAAATTCCACTATAGCCTAGAAAGGACACGGTTATGGAGTGCATATACATATATATGATAAATTAAACCTTGATATCATAAAATGCAGAGGGCCTCATGTGGTGATAAATTCATTTATATAAAAGTGTCTAAAACATTATCTACTTTTCTCCTCTATTTTGTCTTGCTCCCTATCCTTTCAAGATATAATTCATCTACTTCTTCCTTCTCTTCCAGAGTTAGAGACAGCTTTTAGCACCTATTTGCACCTTGGAAGTAGATGGGCAGAGTGTTACAATGTCCTGAGCAGAATTCACTCCCAGATGACAGGTGAAGCTATCCAAACTTGATCTCCTTTTCAGAGTCCTAGCTCCACAGTGCTAACCCGCCACTCTGGGTCCCTTTAGTGGACAGATGTGATGCTGGAAATACCTCATGTTCACATACGGCACTGTAGTCGACAGTTCTTTTCACGTAGGTTATCACATTTGAACATCCCTACAATCCTGTGCAATTTGCAGGGGCATATTTCTATCCCCACAGGACTGCGATAAGGGACCTCTAAGAGATTAAGAAACCTTGTTATGGCCAATCAGCCAGAAACCGTAGACGCTGTGACCAGAAGCAGAGCCTGTGCTTTTTTGGTGAGGCCAGAGGTGTGCAGAGCAACTTTTTCTTCTTTGTAATCACCCACCTTCTCTGAAGCACATGAGAGGGGAAAATCCAATCAATTTGACACCTAATTAGGTATACATACAAATAAAAACGTATTTCCTAGAATCCCTCAAGGAGAATTTCCTTGAAGATACCTAAATTGTAAGCGGGCAGATTTTTTTATTATCTTTCAAGATGGGTGGTATTTAAAACAATATTCAAGTAAAATAAGTCACAGTACTTCTTTTCCAGTTTATGGATCATTTTCCTTTTCCATTTAGCAGTGTAATTCTCCCACTAATAACATACTAATAACATACTATTCACGGTAAGAAAATTAACTTCAGAAAGACCGGTGGGCCTCCCCAGTAGCGCAGTGGGTTGAGCACAGCGCTGTGAAGCTGTCCACAGCCTCTACAGCGCGGGTTCGATTCCTGGCTGGCCAGGGAGATTCCCACATGGCACAGCAGACCTCTCCGCTGCTCCCCAGCAGGCCTCTCCTGTCGCGCCCACTGCTCCCCTCAGCAGTGCTTTAGGTCCCTCTGCCTGTTCTGCTCCCCACTCTGTCTCTGGTGAATCCTCTCACCCTCCCGTGCCTCTGGCCTGTACCCCAGCTATTGTATAAGTAAAAAATAAATCTTTTTTAAAAAGTACATTAAATTTAAAAAAAAATTAAAAAAAAGAAAGAGTGGCAATAAAGCCATTACATCAAGACCAAACAGCCACACACACTATGCAAGGTAATAATGTCTAGAGCCATAGATACGGTCACCCCAGGCTCGGCCTAGCAGTGAGCTCAGTACTGTTCACATCTCTGCCCTTCAGGAAGGAAATGACTCAGGCAGATATCTTTCGCTAGATCACCTGTCTCGCCCTCACTACCCGATATTCCCCACTTCCAGCTCACATTTCTTGCGAAAACACCATGCCCTTGGGTTCCATGTCAGCTGATCACTAGGTTTTTTTAAAAAGATTTTTTATTTATTCATGCATACAAGAACTGGGATACAGGTCAGATGTGCAGGAGGGTAAGAGGATTCACCAGAGACAGAGTGGGGAACAGAACAGACAGACTGAGTGAAATGCACTGCTGAGGGGAGCAGCGGGTGAGACAGGAGAGGTCTGCTGCGCCATGTGGGATTCTCGCTGGCTGGCTGGGATGGAACTGGCGCTGCAGAGGCTGCAGGCAGCTTCACAGCACTGCGCGCAACCGCCTGCACCACCAGGGGAGGCCCTGATCACTAGTGCTTAATGTTGGGATACTTCAAAAAGTTCAATCAGTTCCAGATCAAATTATCACCAAAGTCAGCCTTCTTCCACTTCCCCATCAAAAAGAACAGTTCTAATAGCCACTCAATTTCCAAAGCCCAAAGTCTGGGCAGCATCCCTGAATCCTCTCTCCCCTGCCACATCGAACTGACCGCCAAGTTTTTTGTTGTTGTTTGTCTGGGGTTTTTAAAAAGATTTATTTATTTATGCATACAAGAACTGGGGTACAGGTCAGAGGTGTAGGGAGAACAGAACAGGCGGATTGACTGAAATACACTGCTGAGAAGAGCAGCAGGCAAGTCAGGAGAGGTCTGCTGCGCCATGTGGGTCACCTCCCACGAACTTGTGCATCGAACTTGTGCTGCAGCGACTGCGAATAGCTTCATAGGTTGCGTCTTAACCCACTGCACCACCAGGGAGGCTCCCCGACCACCAAGTTTTGAAATAAATACCTCTGGAAAGGCCCAAGACTGTGCACCACTGGCACATTCCCGTAGCAGCCGCCTACAAGGCCCCAGTCACTTTTACGGAGGGCTCACTGTGTACCGAGTGCTAAGCCTGGGGTCTGAGTTCACAGAGTCCACACGACCACCTGGGGGCTAGTGCTTAGAGTTATCCTTGTTTTACAGATAAGGGAGGACACAGCTACAGAAATCTTCAGTGTCTCACCCAAGGTGACCCAAGGTGAAGTCCAAGGTCTTAACATCGCACTCAACTCTCTCCTCTGTCTCCTTGAAGGCCCTTCCAACCTTGTGTGCCCAACAGCTTCAAAGGTCGATGCAAACATTTTCGGCTCTACAAAGGTCCCCGGACGCCCCCTGCTGGTACCAGTTCCTCTAAATCAGAAGTTCTCAACTTTGGCGACATGCTCTAAATACTGGCTGCCTGGATCCCAGCTCCAGAGCTTCTGAAGCCATTGGTCTGGGTCTGGTCTGGGCCTGGGGGACTTAAAAAGCTCCCCAGGTGATTCAAAAGTGCAAGAAAGGCTGAGACCCACTGCTCTATATTTCTCCAACCCTTTAACATCAGAGCACTTTATCTCACTGCATAGAAATGGAACGTTTATGTCTGTGCCACTAACGGCACTGTGGGCTTCCTGACACAGAAGTTTCACAGAGACCTTGGAGGCTTTTTCTACATTAGGAGTTCCTGGACCTTACTTAAAAACTAAATCTGATCCATGGGCAGGTTCCTGGATACTGTCTGTCTCTTGAATAATTCTAATTCGCAGTGAAATTTGAGGATTCTCTCCTAGGTAAGAATTGGGTCTTTTTATTTGCAGTCACCAGAATCCATCATAGCTAAACTATGATAAATATTTGTGTAATGAATGATCTCTATTCATGTGACTCTGGGAATTGGATGGATGTATTCAATATTTAAGCTTCCTGCAGCCGCACTCACAAAAGCTGCTTTCTGCAACGGAATGCAAATACAGGTCAGTTTTTCAAATGTGATTTTTAATCCACCAGTGCCCCCTACTGATCTTAAAGCTGAACAGCTAAACCAAACCGATTACAGTCAGTTAATTGTATATGCATGTAACTAGTCACACGGCGTACTTTGCTCACTCACACCTATACTAACAACTCCTTTGACTTCTGGTCCTACTTGACCCAAGGTTATAACTCCCAGAGCCACATCAACTCTCCCATTTGCTCTGTCCCCACTCCCAAGCTGCAATCATGCAGATGGGTATAGTTCTGCCATAGCAGCAGCCTCAGCAATGCCTTCTCTAAACCTCACACCTAATTTTTTTGCTCCGTGGCCAGTGCCTCTTCCAAATCCCATAACACACATAAAATCACTCACCTTGAAAACATAAGAAAGCATTTGTGTACTAATTTGTCTCAGTTCTTGCTATTCAAAGTATGATGAGGGACTAGCAGCATCTATATCATACAAGAGCTTGTTAGAATCTGCATTTTAACAAGAGGGTTGTGCACATCAAAGTTTGGGAAGCCATAGTTCTCAACTACTAGACCTAATACCACTATTGTATGACAAATATTTTTGCAAACCCAGAGAATTTCAAAAAGAAAAGAGATAGTGCCCCACCCAACCCCCACCGGTGGCCCAGCGGTTGAGCCCTAGGCTGCGAGGCTGCCCACAGCCTCTGCAGCGCCAATTTGATCCCTGGCCGCCGGCAAGGGTCCCACATGGCGCACAGACCCCTCCTGCCGACCGCTGCTCCCCTCAGCAGTGTATTTCTTCGTCACTCTGCCTGTTCTGTTCCCTGCTCTGGATCTGGTGAATTCTCTCACCCTCCCGCACTTCTGACTGTACCCAGTGCTTGTAAAAATAAATAAATAAATCTTTAAAAAAAAAAAAAGAGATAGTATAAGGATTTGACAGTAACATAAATGAGCACAAAAAAGGATTTATAATAAGAATTGTATTTCCATAAATAAATGTTAGACACAACTAAATTAAATATGTGAAGAACCTAAGTTTACAAAATGTAAAGTGGGTGGTACCATCCAGTTGAGAGCCACTGGCCTAATATCACCCACCCTTCTTTTCGTTCCATCTCACAGGAGGGGATGTCTCCTTTTAAAGTTGAGGGAGTCTCTCTAAAAGCACCTGCCCTACATTCCTTTCAAGGCCATAAACAACTTGAAATCTTATCTGTTGTAACAACCACAAAACTATGCTAGAATTTTGACCTAAATTCTCCCTCCAGTTATAATATTCTCTCTCTCTGTCCCTTGACAATCAAATTTATCAACCACTATGCATTCATTTACTCATCTCTCAGTCACCTCCACACATTAATTAAGTTTTTACTTCCATCAGTAAACCTATACATATAAAGAACACAAAAGTTTTCCAAATTGCCCAAGTCCATAAACACTTCTCCAAACTCATCTAACTCATCTTTCTGCAACGGACACTGTTGGTTGCTGTCTCCCTCCCCCCACTGTGTTCATGAACTCATTTCTCTCCTATGTGACTAAGGTAACGTGGCCTCACCCAAGCTGATCTTGTCTAGTCTAAGCCTATCAGAGCACGGCACTCCCCTGGCAATCCGGCACTCCCCTGGCAATCCGTACCAGGTCAGAGGTAGATACCTGACATCTGTTGGTCCATCTGGACTGAAGGAAGAATGCCATCCAAGCGTGGGAGTTTTGTCCTCATTCCCTTGCTTTAGTGAATGAGAAAGCATGTGTTACTGGTAGTTATCTTGCGACTAGACAGGGAATGAACCAGTCTTTTAATGGAAAGCCAAGAAAAGAGACCAAGCCCTTGATGACATCATTGGTCCACCAAAGTTTACTCTGCCTCTGGATTTTTGTGAGATAATTTTCATTACTATTTAAGCAATCGGGTTTCCCAGTTGAAAGCAAGATAATATAGCCGTCCTCCTTGAAACTTTCCTCCCTTGATTTGACTGCACTCTTTTGTGCTCCTAATTCTACTTATCAAAAGTTGTTTCTTTTGCCTCTGGCCTCTTCTCTTCCTCTGCTTACTCCTAATATTTTGGTGTTCTCTGAGGCTTCTTGTGATCTTTTCTATGCAAACTACATGTTTGAATAACTGCAGTTCACTGTTATCTTTCCCTTGACCCAGCAGAACTGAGCTCCTGGCACTTCCCCCAATGGAGTACTGTCTCTGATGTTCCCCAGCTCATCCACTGAAGAGTTATGACTTGTCTTTCAAACTAAATTTAAAGGTCTCCTCTGCCATGGACATCTTTGGCAGACTGGTGAGCCCTAATGATCCCTTCTCAAAATAAGGCTTCTAAATGCACAAAATACAAATTAGGTTGCCAGAGTTATAGAAATACTTTTAAAACACAGTATCTTATATAGTAATATGTGATACCTTATTCATTAAACATAAAGCTCTAACAGTGAGTCTTATAACAACTAATTTGAAGTAATGGTGACTATAAATGTATTTTGAGATCTGCAACAACAGTAATGTGATATGAAAATGTCTGTGACTTGCATTGGTTGGTTCTGTGATTTTTTTGTGTAAGATTTATTTATTTATACAAGAACCGGGGTATAGGCCAGATGCGCGGGAGGGTGAGAGGATTCACCAGAGAGCGCAGAACAGAACAGGCAGACTGACGAAATACACTGCTGAGGGGAGCAGTGGGTGAGACAGGAGAGGTCTGCAGCGCCATGCGGCTTTCTTCCCGGCTGGCCAGCCAGGATCGAACTCACACCGCAGAGGCTGCGGACAGCTTCACAGCGCTGCACTCAACCCACTGTGCCACCAGGGAGGCCCTGGTTCTGTGACTTTTATTGGTGGCAGGTACTGCTAATACCATTGTGGTTTACTGCTCTAGTAACTTATTAATAGCTCCCAATGAACCCCACCTCCTAAATCTATGCTCTTGTGTAGTGCCCCACCATATGGATTCTGGGCTAGGCCATGTGACTTGTTTTGACATCAGCAAACTTGACACAAGCAGATAAGTGTTGACCTATTGGGACTTGCCCTCTTGGAACTCAGCAGCCATATGAGGAAGATCAAGTTAACCCCCCAGACACAGGCATAAGGCCACCTGGTAGTCCAGCCACTAGCTGAAATCAGTTGCTAGGGAATGCCAACAGAACTACCCAGGCAACCCACAGAAGGTAAGAAAAGAAATAGTAATTCATAGTTTTTTTTAAGGCACTGGTTTGCAGCAGTTTGTTATCTAGCAACAGATAACTGAAACTATTTCCTACATTCATAAAGGAAGAAAACTGTTCAATTTCGGTTGGAGATTGGTGAAAATATTCTCTTTTTTTTTTTTTTTCTCTCATCAGAATTCAGACGGCCCCTGAATTCTATCTGCAGATCCTTTGAGGAAGTTGAAGACCAGAAGTTAAAGACCTCTTGGCTCTCCTTTTTACTGCCACAGTACCTTGTCGATACCCATATCACAGCATATCATTTGTTGACACAGCTCTAAAACTGAGCTAAGCTACTTGCTCACAATAGGTGTTAGGCATAAATATATCAAACGAATGAAAGTTCATATAGGAGGTGTCTTACTGACGAAACTGTATGCTATCTGAAAAGAAAAGCAAATACTTAGGGAGCATTTCCATGTGCCACGGCCTCATCCAAGTGCTTTACACATAATAACATATTTATTCCTTTTAAAAGCCCTATGAGGTAGAGTCTTCCCCCAATTCCCAAAATGGGTAAACAGCTACAGAGAGATTAAGTGACTTGCCCAAGGTGACACAGCTAGAAGTGGTAATACCAGGAGGGAAGGTAGAATCCATGCTAGAGTTTTATAGCCTACACTAATGTACCCAAAACACATTGCAGGAACTCAATAAAAATTGTAAATTATACTACTCAAGTACAAATTTGAGATTTCCTTAACACAATGAATGCCATGCTTCTTTAAGACTCAATTGAGTACACTAATTTGTGGTAGCTTATTTGTTCTTCATGATAGAAAGCATTTACTTTTTAATTTTTTTTTTACATTTACTTTTTTTAAATGTAGACTGGCTTAGTGTCAAAACGCAGATTTTTGACACAAAGTCTTCACTACAAAAGTCGGTTTCTTTCAAAGGACTCAAGTTCATAACATGTAAGGGGATAGAGACTTGTTCTTACTAAGTAATGTTCTCCGGGCAGGGGAGGAAAGCTAGAATGTCCCCCTCTCCTAGCCATTCCCAGGTCAGCCTACCCGCCTCGCAGCAGCTTCTCCAAAGGTGACCCTCCCTCATCCACACACCAGGTTCTGAAACCTGACCCTGCCAGCCAACCAAAACCGGACCCGCAGTGCCCAGAGCTGGACTCATCCTGCCTACGAACCCAAGAGGGTACTAGCGGGGATATAGGGGGTAGATACTTGGGGGTCCTTTAACTTTTCAAAGTGTTTCATTCACGAGAGCACGACACAAAGGCCCCACCCACCTAGCCCCGGGTGTCACGCCTCCGCCCAGATGCAGCTCGCTCAGAGCCGACGAGTGAATGAAGCGCGCGACCAAGAAGCACCATGCCCGGAGGAGGGGAAAACCCCGTGGCGATCCGGGCCAGGCCCCCAAAGATGCCGATGGGACCAAGGGTAGGGCTCCGGGCGGCCGGGAGGGGATGGTGACAGCTGTGACCCGGCTCCACGCTCTCACCTTGAACATGTCGCTGGCAGCGGCGGCTCCGGCGGGGTCACCCCGGCCTTGGGCCCGCCCACTACGAAGAGGCGGCTACGGCGGCCCGGTTGGGTCCTGATTCCTCACCGCAAGCGGAGCGCGGTGCGGAAGCCCGCGGTATAGTCAGTTCGATCCCGCGAGGTCTTAATTCGGAAAATTGGGCTGGAAGCAGCGTGGCAGAGCCGCAGGGCGTCGCGCCGGGGGCGGCGAGCAAGCGCAAGCCCCGCCTCCCCGGTGGCGCCCCTCCGGCGGTTGCTAGGCGGCGGGAAAGCGCCAGCTCAATGTGGGCGGCCCTTGCGGCGCGGGGAGGGAGGAGCCGAGCGCGGCGCCGCCGGCGCTGGGAACCCGCCTTCGCCGCCGTGATTGGGCGGCGGGAGGCTGGGAATCCTGTGCTCCGAGGCCGCCGGGCGGGGGCGCTCGACCGGCCTCCGGAGGCGTCGATCGCCTCGCGGCCGGAAGCCGCGGGTGTCGGGAGCCTAGAATTACCTCACAAAAGGTCTTCTCATTTTAATCTCGGGCTGCACGGTTCTGAGCTTTGCATTTAAACTCATTGGCCACGTCCTTTAGTCTCGAAAGGCCCGGGCTGTCCCCAGACTTCCCCCCCTCTTTAATATACATTAGTGTGTAGCCTCACTTGAGGATGTAATGTCCCTTAATACTGATAGAAATAAATTGTAACAACAATAATTATTTGATTAACAAGAACAACAAGCTCTAACACAGCGTTTACTCTGTCCCCAGCTACGATCTAAACACCTTCTGCAGGTCCACCTAATCTTTCCAAACACCAAGTAGCTGAGCACGATTATTATTCCCAATCTAATAGATAAGGAAACTGAGGCACAGAGACATAATGTGTACAAGGTCACACAGAAGGAAAGTAGGAAGCCAGGATCCAAACCCAGGTATCTGGCCTTTAGGGCCTGTTCGCTCCCCGCCTAAGCCATTGTTTCCTAATTCGTTATGCATTTTACGACCTAACCCAGTAGATGGCATAAATCCCATTTGGGGGACTTGTGCGGTGGTGTGTCACTGCCCTCCAGTGAAAGATCACTAGGAACTCCTCTGTAGTGGAAGAAGTTGAGTTTATTTCTCCTTGCTGTGAAGAACTGTGGGGCATCTCAGTAAGTGGTTGTTAGGAAGATTTATTATAGAAGTCAGGCTTCAGTTGGGTAATTTTCGGGGGAGTTCAAGGAAGCAGGACTTTCTTTTGGATTGGGTGTCTTAAAGAAGCAGGATAATTCCAAAGCCCAGCTGTGAAGGCCAGGCCTGCTCCCAGATGTTAAAGGCTACTTTTCTCTTTCTCAAGAGAGTTGTATATTCTTCCCCAACCCCATCCCATCCCCATCCCTAAGGAGAAATATTGAGTAGACTGAAGGTTCTGCATTAGTAAAAGAATGTCATATATATACATATACATATATATCTGTGTGTGTATACATTTATGAAGTATAACGGTAAGCGGAGGCAGGAGTTCTTAATTCAGGGCCTATGTAAACTTGGATGGGGAAAGAAACTACCACTTTATATTTACTAACCTCTAACTGAACTTGAACTTTTCTTTCATTTATACCATATGCAACAAACCACATTGGTAACAGCAGTAACTGTGACTTGGTCATCAATACAAAGCACAGATACTTTCCTATTACATTACAGTCATGGCAGGTTTCTTGAAATATGACTTCTGTTCATTATTACTTCAAAAGTACAGTAGTTATTACAACTCTCATTTAATGATAAGTCTTTTCTAGAATGTTTGGTTTTGAAAAGATTTTGATGATTCAAGTATAACTTTAGTTCTTTGTAATACTAAATATTTTGTACACGTTAATAAAACATAATTCTTTGAAGGGGTCTGTTCACAAGGGTATATGGCCCCAAAAGAAAAAGTAGAGAGTCCCTGGTTTAGTAGAAGAGACTAAATAGTGACTAAGAATTTGGAAACTGCATCCAAATTAGAATAATTCTTCAAAGGATGGAAAATTAGAGATGGAATAAGATCATTTCATACATACCTCCTCATGTTACCAAGGAGGAAGTGAGCTACTGAAAGGTTAAGGGACTTATCCAAAGTATCACAGCCGTTCCATGATAAAACTGGATTGGAAAGTTTTCAGACATGCAGGTAAAAGACTTCTACCCTGCTTGGCTCTTCCATGATTAATAAGACGTCTCCTGCCCTCAAGGAGCTTGTTGGGGTGACAGCCAGAAAACAAATTACAAAGCAATATGAGAAGTACTATAAAAGAAAAACATACACAGTATGATGACCCGTTGGAGACAGGAGTGCTCAGTTCTATTTTAAAAAAAAGAGAAAGTGGAAGACTTCAGAGAAGAGGTATCAATTAGCTGGGTTTTGAAAGATGAATTGATGTTGGCTGGTGGTAAGGAGGTCATTCCAGGTAGAGGAAAGGGCATGGTCAGAGGCACAGAGTTGTAAATCGTTGACTTTGGCAAGAAGTTCTTGTCCTCACAAAATATAGAGGAATGCTGGTGAGAGTTGGTATTTTGAGATTTGAAAGAGAGAGTAGAACTAGAAGGTGAAAAAACTTGAATGCCATTCTAAGGAGTCTGGACTTCAACTTGAAGAAAATGAGGTGTCCTGAAAGATTTTTTTCAGTTGGGGAATGATGAAGTTAGATTACTGCTCTAAAAAATTAACTCCCATTGCAATGTGGAGGATGAATAGGAGGAGAAGAGACTGGAGACAGGGGACTAGTTACAAGGATGTGGATGATCAACTTGTCTTTCCCATATACCTCATAATATTTTTAGTACACAAAGGATGTAAACTGTAAGCAACATTGAGAGATCCACCTTGCCCCCCTTTTTAAGGGGTTCTGGAATAAATGCAATAATCATATGGCACTGAAGTCTTGTCCAAACAGTGAAATAATAGTGTAATAATACAGATTATGACTTCAAATGCTTAATTTATGTACTTTCAGGGTACTTCACTGTAAGTAAAATGAACCCCATCGCAAAGACATCCCCTTCTAGTATTCCAGAATCAGATACTCTGCGTTTAGTAAGCGAACATAAAGTAGACTCATCAAGCTCTGTCAATTCAAATCCTGATAAACAGTAAGTAACCATCTTGCGCCTTGTATCATTATCCACAACTGGTATTTTCCATCTATTTACCCAGCTGACAGCAAACACTTCTTTTGTAAATGAGAGGGTTTTTTGTGTGTTTTAAAATGACTTTTGAATTGAATAATAATTATTATAATTATGGTATTTCATAATTTACAAAGCATGTTAACACATATCTCTTTGATCCTGACACAACTTTGTGAAGCAGTCTTTTTTTTTTTTTTTTTTTTTTTTTTTTTTTTTTTTATAGAGGCATGCTTTATTTATTTGTTTGCTGGTTTGTTTGTTTGTTTTGTTTATACATGCACTGGGTACAGTCAGAAGCGCGGGAGGGCGAGAGAATTCACCAGAGCCAGAGCGGGGAGCAGAGCAGGCAGAAGGACCGAAGTACACTGCTGAGGGGAGCAGCGGGCGGCAGGAGAGGTCTGCGCGCCATGTGGGACCCTCCTCTGGTGGCCGGGGAGCAGCCGGGGATCGAACCGGCGCCGCAGAGGCCGCGCGCAGCTTCGCAACCCAGCGCTCAACCGCTGCGCCACCGGGGAGGCCCTGTGAAGCAGTCTTAATACATTTTTTAAGTGAAGAAGCAGCAACTGGGTGAAGTGGGCAAGTGATTTGCTGAGGGTTAAACAGCTGATAAATGCCATCAGCTAGGAGTCAAAGGTTTGTTTCCATACTACAGGTCTTTTCTACGCTACATCTCATAGTCTGCATTTTGCCAGCCAATGGTGACATTATACAGAAGTAGTTCTCTTTGCCTGTAGCCCTGTGAGGGGTAGTGATGGAGTGGGGTGGTCTTGGAGAGGGAGACCCCAACACTGTGCCAATACTGAGACATGATCAAAAGTAGAATTATTCTCTAGCTTGGCTGTGATTGATGAGCCTAGTTCAAGCAAAGATCAGAGAAAGGAGTTTCATTTTTAGGCCATAGTCATCTGCTTTGAGAAGAGAATTTAGGCCTACTGTTACTTCAACTATTCCACATTCTATTATCAGAACACTTGAAGTGGTTGGGCTACTTTTTAGGAAGTAACTATAACAATCATTTTCAGTCATGGATATTTGTGAAGAGTAAGTGTTTCTCCTCACACATTTTATTTATAATATATATGCCTTTTAATGATGAAGTTTTTAGGCAGAATGTGGTTTTAATCTCTAGGGAAATCTTCTCAAGTACTTCAAATCCTTATTCTGACTAGATTCTGCAAATGACCAGTTCCAATTACCACATCCAAATGTTCCTCGTTAAGTCAGTTTTTGGATGGGGGCTGAGGGCGTACAGGAAGAGGTAGTACAAGTTCAGAGTTCCTCAAGATTTTAGGAGTGAAAAGTACATCACAAGTCATAACCTCTTTTTTTTTTCCTTTCAGACCTGCTAGAGATAGAGCAGCTAAAATAATACAGAAAGCTTGGTTATGTTATTCGGACAAAGTGATATTTCAGCTTCTAAAGCATACAGTCTGTGCAGCGGTATGTATTTTTTGTTTTTGTTTTCTCTGACAAATGTAATGCTTATTAAGCTAAAAATTCTGTTAATGAAAGATAAAATATATAACCTTTTTATCTCTTCTATTTAAATTCTTTCTATAACATGGGGTTCTGGCATGGCTTCTTGAGTTAGCCCTAAATTAATATTTCTAGATTTATTTTTAATTATGGGTGCTATTATTTCTTTTTTGACAATATGATGGTTTTTTTTAAAAAATTCAGTTTCTTATTTAAAGATGTGAGAGAATGATCTTCCAACAATAAAAATATCTTTATTAAAAGTGCCCTTACCTTCCACTTCCATCAATTTCACTTCTAGGAATCCATTCTGTAATATATGTACAATTTCATTGTAGTATTGTTTATAGTAGCAAAGAAAGTAAACCGTATATGGGAGTGTTGGTAACTTATCCAAAGGCATACAGTTAGTAAGTGGGGAAACCAGTATTCAAACTTACATTTGTTTGACTCTAAAGCCTCCACTCTTACCTATGATGCTGCTTAAACTAAATGCCTCTAACAGTTACATAAAAGTGTGCACTAAAAGACTTTCAAAATGACAAGGCAGGGCCTCCCTGGTGGTGCAAGGGATTAAGCACCGCACTATGAAGCACTCCGCAGCCTTGGCAGCACGAAAGAGTTCGATCCCAGGGAGCAACCCATATGGCGCAGCAGACCTCTCCTGACTCGTCCGCTGCTCCCCTCAGCAGTGAATTTCAGTCAATCTGCCTGTTCTGTCCCCCACTCTGTCTCTGATGAATCCTCTCACCCCCGCATCTCTGGCCTGTACCCCAGCTCTTGCATGCAAAAATAAATAAATCTTAATAAAAAAAAAAACAAGCAGTTACCAAAAAAAACAAATAAATAAAATGACAAAGCATTATTAATGTAAAGTAATAACTTGTAGCATTAGGATAACAGTTTTTTAAAAAGAATGTCCTTTCTGTTACTAAAAGAGTAAAATTAGAAAAACACTGATAATTAATAATTATTATTTATTCGTTAATTAAAAAAACTGATAATTAAATACAAGTTTCATGTGTGAAGATAATAAAGGACCTGAAATGGCACAAGTTTACCTGGATGGATTTTCTCTGAAGCATTCTGTTTTTACTAATATCAAAAATGGGTCTAGGGGTCAGATGGCGAAGAAGTGGACACACTGCTTAGACTTCATGATTTTTCAGAACAGGTAAAATTCCCTTAATGTGACTATTACTAATTATAGACTAATTATAATCATGGATGATTTTACTAGGAGAATACTCGGTACCATCTATAGCAGGTTTACTACTCTGCCAGGGTTGCCAGAGTTATCATTCTGGGGTGTGGGAGCAATTGTATCTGCTTTGTGTTTTGTTTTTAACTCAAATAGGACCATATCATTCATACCATTCTGCCCTTGTCTTTTTCATTAATGAGATATTCTAGCTGTTTTCCTATTGCTGAATCATATCAACAGCTGGAAGGTTAACTAGTGTATCCATCTATCAATGGACATAACCCCTAGAAAGGGGTTATGCGGTGCTTAACACCTTGCGCCACCAGGGAGGCCCTGCTTTGTCATTTTAAAAGTCCGTTAGTGCATAGTTTTATGTAACTGCTAGAGGCATTAAGTTCAGGCTGCATCATAGGTAAGAGTGGAGGCTTTAGAGTCAAACAAATGTAAGTTTGAATCCTGGTTTCCCCACTTACTAACTGTATGCCTTTGGGTAAGTTACTGACACTCCCAGAACCTCAGCAGCTTGTTTGTAAAATGGGAATGATAATATTCTAATAATAATACTGAGTTGGAAGGATTAAATGAGGCTGTGTGTATAAGTCACCTAATGTATTATGTGGTTTGTAAAACATGATTAAGAACTAGTAGCTTAGGGCCTCCCCGGTGGCGCAGCGGTTGAGCGCTGGGTTGCGAAGCTGCCCACAGCCTCCACAGCACTGGTTCGATCCCCGCCTCACCAGGCGAGGGTCCTACGTGGCGTGCAGACCTCTTCTGCCACGCCCTCTGCTCCCTCCCCTCAGCAGTGTATTTCATCAGTCTGCCTATGCTGTTCCCAGCTCTGGCTCTGGTGAATTCTCTCGCCCTCCCGCGCTTCTGACTGTACCCAGTGCTTGTATAAATAAATCTTAAAAAAAAAAAAAAAAGAACTAGTAGCTTATATTTACAACCATCTCATTTTACAGTGATTTATTTAATATGAAATATTTGTTAAGCATCTACTGTATTCCAGGCACTGTACTAGATCTAAGTTATATAGAAGTAAAGAAGGAAGATACTACCCCTACCTTCATGCAGTTACAGTTCACTAAGAGATACAGATGAGTTTGTATGTAGTCACAATACATTGTGAAAAGTGTTGTCATGAGTGAAGAACAGTGCTTAGGATCTCAAGGAGGGGCACATACCTAAACTTGCAGGGAAAAATATGAAATAACTCCCTTGAGGCTATGCACATGATGTAACCAGAACTCCATGCTGTGTCTTGTTATTTTCAGCAAATTGCTGCTGGGTAGAATGCCACTTTTCATTGATAGCTTTATCATCTATTTCAGGAATTTTATGCAACACATGAAATTCTGAAGAAAGTAAGCCCCTCGGAGGCTGAGCTTATTAAAGATCCTAGCATGAAACACAAAATTCGATTCAGGTAATATTTCTATGCTGGTTTATTTCAAGAAATGCTTAGTTAATATGAAGAAATCTTCAAATTTAGTTTTTTAATTCCTCATTACTTCTTAGGATGTAAATACAAAGTAAATGTTGTGTCTCTTATTGACATTTATTTATTTTTGAAGATTTATTTTTATTTATTTGTGCATACAAGAGCTGTAGGCCAGGGGGTGGGGTGCAGTGGTGAGAGGATTCACGAGAGACAGAGTAGGGAGCACAGCAGGCAGATCTATTGAAATCCACTGTTGAGGGGAGCATAAGGCGAGACAGGAGAGGTCTGCTGCACCATCTGGGTCAGCTCTCTGGCTGGGGATCGAACTCAGGCCACAGTGGCTGGTGATATCTTGATAGCGCTGAGACTTGAACCCCTGCTCCACCAGGGAGGCCCCTATTTACATTTATTATATGAAGAAACTGAGGCATGACTCTTGAGCCAAAAGTTGCCTTGAGAGTGTCCCTCATCTCTGTGACATGTCCAGTCTGACTAAGGTATGAGAACAGTTGTGAGCCCGCACACCTAAGTGTGCGTCTTTTGTCCTCTGTGACCCCTTTCATTCTCAGTGCTCTCTTGCCAGGCACAGCCTTTACCCCACATATGGGGAACTATGTGAACCACATTAAGTACCAGTGGGAAGAATAAGTGACCCCCAAACCTGGTGCCAAATGGCTAATTTTTTGGTATTTATTTCAGATTTAGTGGCGAAAAATTTCCACCTTACATTGTGTTTAAAATTTTTCTTCATACCGAAGGCCGTGGTTACAAGTATTTCAGTGGAAAAAATTTATTGAAGTCATCAATTGAGGTGATGTTTCATGATGTATATTTTATGTTAATTTAGCTTCTTAACATCTATGTAGTTTCTGAATTGCAGTCACAGCGCACAGCCTTATTTCACCATTAAACAGCCTAGCAGGCAGGTGGTATTTTTTTTAGCATCATGTTTCAAAATATCTTTGTTTATTAGCTAAAAAAATATTGATATGAATGCCTTATGTAAAGCCCTAGAAAATGCCCGTCACTTTTCTTTGTATTAAAATTTTGGTTTATACCTACAATTTGACTGAGAATTGAGGCTATCAGAGGGATAGGGTGTGGGAGGGGAGTAAACTGGGGTGCCGGGGGACAATGGACTATGGTGGAGAACCATGGGTACCTTGGTGGTGGGCATGATGTGGTCACACATCTGAAGAGGTGTGGTCCTGTGCCTCTGAATCCTAAATAAACATTACCTCAATACAACAAAAAATATATGATAAAAAATTAAATTTTGCTTTATAAATGATGGGTGAAAGTGGCCTATTGACCAGGACTTTTAAATTATGCAGAATGTTTGATGCAATTTTATTTGTTTTGTTTTTTTCTTGCTTTTCAATAAATGTTACTGAACATTGGTTTATATAATTTTACTTGTTTTCATATTTTATTATAGTTTCTTTGATTCTGGTAGCAGATTTTTGAATGGTGTGCTAGACTATGGAAGATGAACCTTTAAAATATTTGTTCTTTTTTTACATGTGTTCTCATGCTTTCATGTTTCATGAATATTCTCCATAATTGTGTCTATAGCATAGGAAGCACCTGAGGATTTTGTTAAAAATGCAGTTTCTGGCTCAGGAGATTTGAAGAGGGCCAGAGCTGTTTGCTTTTCTAACCAGCTTGTGGGTGCTGCTGCCACTACTGCAGTCCATGCATAGCTCACTGCTTTTACTCTGAAAATGACTATAGTTGAGTTTTTAAAAACGTGTATATTTTCATATTTCACCTTTTATAAACCATCCATCAAAGGTTATTTTTCTGTAGCCTTCTGGAAACATTTTACACAGAAAGCACAGCCTACTTAAAATCATCTCTAATGGCCTGTGTTCAGCATAGAAGACCACACAGCCTGGCAGTTGCTGATCAGATTCGGCATGTGCACCATCGATTCGCTAATGAATATTGGAAAAGGAAAACAGACTGCTTTTCAGGGTGTTCTCAGGCCATAGCAGAGAATATTTAACTCAGTTCCAGGAATGCTTCAAATGAACTGTGTTCTTTCATATGGAATAGGGTGTTTCAGAAGCATTAATATTTGTTCACTTATAAAATAATTTTACTTCAAATGTGAAAGTAGATATTTACCCTACAATCAAGGCATAAATTCATGCCATATTTATCTACAGAATAAGCTTATAATTATCCCTGTAAAAAATCATCAGTTGTTTCTTTACTGAGGTTATATAATGAGGCTTTTCCAGGAACTGAAATTCTCCCGGGTCCACTGCTGCTGGCCCCTACTGTCCCTAGGCTGAAGCAAATGAGAATCTTAGAAGCCTTGACCGGAAAGTACTGTGTGCTTATTCAAACTCATTAAAATGCTCTATAGTAAGATAAATTTTTATTTAAATTACAAAGTAACTGTTGGGAAAATGAAACTAGCCTAGAGATTTTATTTTTAAAAAAGATTTATTTATTTATGCATACAAGAGCTGGGGTACAGGCCAGAGGTGGGGGGGAGGTGGTGAGAGGATTCACCAGAGACAGAGTGGGGAACAGAACAGGCAGACTGACTGAAATACACTGCTGAGGGGAGCAGCGAGCGGGACAGGAGAGGTCTGCTGTGCCATGTGGGTAACTCCCCCTGGGGATCGAACTCGTGCTGCAGAGGCTGCAGACAGCTTCATAGGCTGTGTCTTAACCCCTTGCACCACCAGGGAGGCCCAGCCTAGAGATTTTGAAGAGGAAAAAAAGAAAAATATGCCTGGATGTCTTTCTCCTCTATACTGCAACTTTCATTCTCCTGATCATTGTTATAATTTGTTGTGTATCCTTCATTTCTCCCATGAAAATATATACACAAATATATTTTAATATTGTGTTTATTCTTATTATAAAAATGTGGTCATACTATTCAGCTTGAGTTTTTCACTAAACATTATAATGGATTTAAGTGATCAGTGAACAGTTTAGGAGTCCTCTTTCCCTTTAGTGCAACTTGAAAACAAACTCTGATAACACTTGGATTCATGGTTGATAGGAAACTTGCAGAAGTGGAATTTTTCTCACATAAGTTTACTCAACTCCAAGAAATTGTATCTTTTTCAAATGGCACCATCTCTCCTAAATTTACTTAATATGCAAAAAATGAGTCAGTTTTTGTCCATTCGGATGTTTAATCTAAGTTCACTGATAAAGGAGGGTAGCGTCACAGACTGTTGCTGTTGCTGTTCCATCTTTTCCCTCGTTCTTATTTCCATTTCTGATTCATTTCCTTATCATTTTCTTCATTTCTTATGTATTCCCTTCACACACACAAAGTGAAAGGATGTAGAATAGCCTAAACAATTTGAAGAATAAAGTTAGAAGATTTGCACGATCCGACTTCAAGAATTAAAAATCTGCAGCCATCCCAGCAGTGTGGTGATGGTGTCAACCTAGACCTGTAGACCCATGGGGTAGAATAGAGTTCAGAAATAGACCCATGCATTGATAAGGTGCCAAGACAGTTCAGATGGTGCTAGAACAATTGGATAGCCATGTGTACAAAAAGAGATCTTGTTTCAGTTACCTACTTCAATGATCTATTTTCAGAGCTATACTTACTTACAGAGGGTTGTCACTATAGTTATTCCAAGAACTATATTTAGAATATTTTAAAACCCTGCTACTCAAAGTGTGGTCGGCCGACCCACAGAGCTTATTAGAAATGCAGACTCTCAGCTTCCACCCACTGATTCAGCATCTGCATTTTTTCAAGACCCCCAGGTGATCCTGGGCATAATATTTATTTGACAAGGATGTCTTAGAGGTTTTCCTTCATGACCATGGTCTGAACACCTCTTGGTAATTGATATTCTTAAACGTTAACGTCCGTCCAGCAACTGTTACTCTAAGTTGAAGATCCCTGTTCTTTTTGAGGCTTGGACATTGATGTAAAAAGGAAAAACATTATTATCATAGCCGCCCTTATTGAGCACCATCAAGTGGGATGTTACATATTTTGCATGCATTTAACTCTTTTAAACTCTAGAATGTAGATTCTGTCATTAGCTCTGTTTACAAAAGACTTAGTAACTTGCGTGAGGTGAGGTCTCCCAACTAGAACGTGAAGGAGCTGAGTCTGTGAGTCTGGCTCCAGAACCCTAACCACTCTCATCCACTCCTGCGTCAGGAAGCCTACTAAACGCTGCCATTCCTGTACACCCCTCCACTGTGAGGAGGGACATGTGATTCCCATTTTGCCTATGAGGAAGCTGGAACTTGGAGAGGGCTGTCAGGAGCGGAACTGAGACTTGAACACTTCTCTGCATTTCTGCTGTACTGTGCACATTTGGAGGTTGAAACCACACCAGCAGTTACAGTGCTTTTATTAATTCTGAGCCTGTACCTAATTGAACTCTTCCAAACCCAGAGGCGCTGTTCCCATGACAGGGATACCAGTTATTACTACCTTCATGAGTGAGAATTTCCAGCCGGGTGGGGAAGTGACTTGAGATATAAGAGTAACTCGACCAGCCCAAGTAGGAATGTAGGCCAGCAAGTAGCTGCAGGATTTGTGGGGGCTTCTGGGCCACGGTGATGCCTGGTGTCAGGGGAGGTATCGGATTCAGAGAGGGCCCCCTCTGACCCTTTGAGTCACCCACTAAGAATGGAACCTGCCTCTTGAATCCCAGCCTGATTGGCTGCTCTCCTGGAATCCTTGCCTAGTTTTTGCCTTTCCCTTTCTCTTGGGGCTGGCCTCTTCTTTCCCATCCCTTCCTCTCCAGGACTTGCCTGAATCTGGCCTTAAACGGCAGATGTCTGAGAAAGAACATCTTGGCCATTGGAGAGCAAACTTTTTTCAAACCCCTGTCACAAATGGGCAGCGAGCCTGTCCTCTCCTGCCAGGCATGGGGTTTTTTTGGCTGCAAGACTGGGACGGGCCTGACACAGCTGAGCCACACAGCTGAGGCACTGTACAAATAAGGAAACTCGGCTGGGAGAGGTTGCTGGTGGTGGCTGAGTGGAGTAGAGTGGGGAGGAACTGACAGGAAATACCTTTTCTAAGTAACTTGAGCTAAAGTAAAATGTGTTATATCTAAAGAAATTCTCAAAGCAGAAATTATATGCTTTTCAGACCTGTTCAGTATACAACTACTTAGTTTTACCTTTAGTGTCACTGAGCGGCTGGTTAATTAAAAACCACAGGAAATTAACTGCAAGGAAGCGTAATGGAGATAATGTGCCAATACTGCCTTTTTATTTAGGTGCATAGTGTATAAAGAAACTAATGAAATGGAAAACAAAAAACTATCTGCCTAATGGCAGGCTCCGTCACATTTTTAGTAAACGGTTTCTGTCCCTTCAATTTAATGCATGAAGAGTAAAATTGTAATCCTGTAGACATTTTCTTTCATTTTCCATACATGTTGTGGTCTAAGCTTGGAAGTTAAAGAAAGAAATTTAAAAGGAATATTATGGATAATGAAAGTGAGAATTGTGATGAAATGCTTCAAGATTCACGTAATACACAGACGTATTGTGTGTTAACTAAAAAGAACAGGGATTCTGAGTTTTGATCCTGACTCAACCACTCTACTATGGCCTCATCTCAGCATTTTAACATGGAGTACCCATATTTTCACAAATACCACATTCTGAGATACATTTGGATATGGACGCAAAAGAGAATTGAATCTTTATCTACACCAGCCACTCTTCGCACCAGCCTACCCTTTGTGGCCAAGTCCACAGATCTGTAATATAAATATATGTTACAGGAGTCAGTGCAAATGATGGGGGGGTGAGAAGGAGGGTGGGGAGTACTTGCACCCCTACTCATAGTCTGTACATAGCTCTTAGCACACAGATAGGTATAGGTGGAAGAGCATGGTGTGAACAGAACCAGAGGATTTGAACCTCTGTATTTTCTGTGATTCTCTGCCCTCTCAGGTGCTTAAGTACAAAATATTGCCATTTACGGGGCCTCCTTGGTGGCACAGGGGTTAAGACGCACCCTATGAAGCTGTCCGCAGCCTCTTCAGCACGAATTCGATCCCTCGCCCGCTGCTCCCCTCAGCAGTGTGTTTCAGTCAGTCTGCCTGTTCTGCTCCCCACTCTGTCTCTGGTGAATCCTCTCTCCCCCTCCTGCACCTCTGGCCAGTTGTTGTATGTATAAATAAATAAATCTTTTTAAAAAAATATTGCCATTTAGGAGAGAAAAAACCATCCTCTACTCTCTAGCTACCGAGAGTGAAGTGTGAAAGAGAGGAAGGTCTTAAGCAATGCAAAAAGTACATGTTTCTATAGATTTCTAGGGTTTGCTTTAGTTTAATTTTGACTGTTCCTTTGTTTTGCTTCTCCACATTTCACATGTGAGTGAAATCAGGTATTTGTCTTTTTCTTTCGGATTTATGTTGTTTTGCATAATCCCCTCCAATTCCATCCATGTTATTGCAGATTTCATTTTTTCTTGTAGCTGAGCACTATTCCATTGTGTATATATATTGAAGCTGCCAGAGAGGGAGGGAGAGGGTAACAAAGATGGCCCCATGGACTGTGCCTCTGTTGGTGGTGAGTGTGGTGTGACCCTCTGCCCCCAAATCACGAGCAATGGTGTGAAACATTGTTGCCTCAATGAAAAATAATACAACAAGAAATATTAAACCAATAAAGCAGGTTTTTAACAATAAAAAAAGAGTACATATTTCCATTGGAGGGCTGTGTGCTAACTAACACAGTGAAGAGTTACAGTTTCTAGGGCAACCTACTTAATAACCAGATAGGGGTTTTCTGCATTGACAACACAAATGAGGTTACTGGTTTGTTTTGTCTTTTAAGGGAAAAATGTTTTTTGAGGAAGGAAAACAGATTTTTAAAAAACTGATCCTCAGAGCACTGTAGCTACTCATCTAGTTGCATTTTAAGACTGTGTAGATGTGATTATGGAAACAAATCTTAAGTGGTTTAAAAATCCCTCTATAATCTTTTCTGGTAAATAACAGTCTTTCTATTGACTGGCAAGCTGCTAGGAGAAAGGGACAATATTTGATGTATTTGTCACAAAAAATATGTAAAGTTAATGCTGATAATTATCGCTATTATACTATTTTGAAGGTCTGTTTCTTCCTCTCTTTATAGGCAGCATCTGATATTTATAGATTGGTAGGGAAAAAGAAATTTTACAACCAAATTATGAAAGATGAACATCTTAACCAGAGGTTTAAAATATCTGAGGAAATAGATGTTATCACCGTTCGAGATTACATGCAGGTAAGGAATTAAGATTTAGGCATTGAAAACAAAGAAACAAAAGTTTTCCTGAATTTATCCCTCCAAGAAGAAAGAATCATGCTTTTTTGTGTGGCAAAATATACCTAATAGAGGGCCTCCCTGGAGGCACAAGAGGTTAAGCACCGCATTATGAAGCAATCACAGCCTGTTTAGCACGAGTTCGATCCCCGGCTGGCCAGGGAGAAACCCACATGGCTCAGCAGACCTCTCCTGACTTGCCCGCTGTTCCCCTCAGCAGTGTATTTCAGTCAGTCTGCCTGTTCTGTTCCCCACTCTGTCTCTGGTGAGTCCTCTCACCCCCCACACCTCTGCCCTGTACCCCAGCTCTTGTATGCATAAATAAATAAATCTTTAAAAATACATAATAGCAATTTTGCCATTTTAACCACTTTAGAGTGTACAATTCCATGGCATTAAACTAAATTGCACAATGTTTCAGAGATATTAAAAATCACCACTGTGTCATTCCAGAAATATTTCTTGTCACACCAGAAGGAACCATCACATTAAGCCATCATCGCCCCACACTCCTTTATCACTCCAGCCCCTGTCAACCACTAACTTGCTTTCTTTATCTCTGAATTTGCCTATTCTGGACATTTCAAATTAATGGAATCGTATAATATGTCACTTTTTCTTTCTAGGAAGTGATAGTTAAGGGATGTGGGACTTCTTTTGGGCTGATAGAAATGTTTTAGAATTACATAGTGGTGCTATGTAGTGTGAATTAACTAGAAAACCACTGAATTATACACCTTAAAATGGTGTGTTATATATTATGTGAACTTTATCTCAACTAAGAGAGGGCATAACAGGGATGTGATGGAATAAGGAAGAGTTCTACTACCGTTTGGATGTTTTCTGCCACAAGTAGCAGAATATTCCCATACACAAGAGCTTAAGCAGGAAGTCCCTAGGTAGATGGATGCAGGGCTAGCTAATGCAGCTGCCCAAGGGCGTCAGAGTTCTGGGTCAGCCTCTCCACAGCTTCTTTCACATGGTAACAAGATGTCTATTACATTCTCAACCACATTCAATGGCAGGAGGAAGTGGACTCCTAGAATCTTACTATCCCAAGAAAATAAAATCTTTCCCAGAAGTCCCCAAAAGATTCCCAGCAGATTCCATTGGTCAGATATGCTCCCCCTAAACCAGTTACTAATCAAGGGAAAGGGGATGGTTTCCCATGATTTTCTTAAAACAACCCTGGTTCCCAGGGCATGTTGCTGCCCTATATCTCAAACAACCAGGGGCCCACGAGCAAGGGAGAAATGTGAAATGGTTGCGGGACAGGGAGTCAGTGTGTTAGTCTCAGAGTGGGACTCAGTAGGTAGCATCCCCCAAGCCAAGGCTCTGTGGCAGGACAAGCTCCAGGGCCTAAAAGCAGGTCTGTAGGGCTGGAGAAGAGAGAGCAGGAAGGGTGTGGTAAGCAGTCAGCCTGAGAGGCTGGTAAGGAATCATCGTGAGGGGCTTTATACCATAGTAACGTTTGTTTGATTTTGATTTTGTGTACAAGGAGAAACTGGAACATTGTTTTAAGCAATGAGGTGATCTAATCTAATGAGTGAAAATATCCATCTGACTGTGTAGAAAGTAGATTAGAGGAAAGCAAAATCTTTCTCCTAATTTGGAGGTTCCTGGAGTGTTTTAGGAAAGATGGTGGTATCTTGGTGTAGGGCTGTGAGGCTGGAGATGAAAGAGATAATTAGAGAATAAAAGCTGTGGACCTTGGTAACAGACCAGGATGAAGGGCTGGGGTTGTTGAGCTAAGGGAAGGTGTCCAGCGTGGCGCCTAGGTTTCAGGTTTGCATAACTGAATGGACAGCAATGCTCAATCAGGGAACTTAAACTAGATACCTGAATAGTAAAAGCAAATGCCAACATAATACCAATTCCTTTTATTCTCTTGGAAGTTCTAAGAGATAAGATCATTATTACCCCCATTTTATGATTTTAAAGACACAAGGGATCCCAGAATACTCGCTTCTAATATATGGCCTTCACTATTCACGCAATTGCTTCAATGGGAAGCATGAAAGTAATGCAGTGCCTTAGAGATTCCCAATTATGTTTTTTTCATTTGGCGCCTTAACCTAGATGATTAGGGAATTTGACAAGGAATTAAGTAGAGCTTGGGGATGCCAACTAGCTTTACTAAAGACATAGGTCACATATTGCAGATAACGACTATGCCAAGGGTTGGAGACGTAGAGCGGGGTCCCCTCATAGACATACTGGGAGAGATACAATTATTACTGACATTTATGGAAACTATATAGACATAAGACTCTTTTAAATTCTTTGTCAAATTGAGATCTAATTGATGTCTTAGTTCTTTTGGGCATATTATTTCCTTTAGTTTTCAAATCTGTAAATTGAGACTCCTTTTAACAATGAGATAAATGGTGTGAAATGAGATTTTTTAAAACTCGCCCAAGCTTCCCAAATGGACAATGGTGGAGGACTATGGATGTCCTCCATGGTGGTGGGTGTGGTGTGGGAACATGCATCTGAAGAGATGTGAACCTGTACCTCTGAATCATATGCAGTGTTGTAAACTAATTTTACCTCAATTTTAGAAATACAATTAAAAAAATAACTTGCCCAAGATCATGCAGCTGAGTGCAGAGCAAATCATTGACAGTTTGAGATGTTTTACCATTTTACTGTTGCTCTCTCAGGAGATAAAATATGAAGGCAGTCTTCACTGCACAGCAGTTCAGGGCCATGAAACTAACTATGCAAGCTGAAACCGTACAAAACAAACTTAACAGTCAATGGAAATCGTGATCGTTCCATGACCTTTAAAATTTTTTCTCAAAATGTTAAGAACTCCCTTACTGTATGATATAAATGTATAAGAATATGAAAAAAAGCAAAACATTTATTTAGTGCATTATAATTTAAACCATTAGGAACATTGAAACTTTCTTTGTCAAAAACATAGTAGTGAATATACTAAAAACCAATGAATTGTTCACTTCAAATGAGTGAATTGCAGATGAATCTCAATAAAGCTGTAGAAAAAGCAACTTATCAAGAGTAGTTTGAACAGTACTGGTCTTCTTGTTCTCATGTGACTTACAATACATATCTTCTCCATGCCTTGGTCAATTGTCATACTCTTGTCTAAGTTTGGATCACCCACCAACATTTTATGCTTTGCACTTTAAAGGTTGTAAAATAACTCACATTTCCTTTAATGTGAAATGTCCATCTGGGACAGCTTTATCCTTTTTGTCACAGCCACTTTTCTAATTTATGTTGATAAATTCATCTTCGCCATGTTCCTCCAGGTACCTATCTTCAGTCTTTTTTTTTTTTTTTTAAAGATTTATTTATTATTTATACAAGCACTGGGTACAGTTTTATTTATTTATTTATTTGTTTATTTATTTATACAAGCACTGGGTACAGTTAGACATGCAGGAGGGTGAGAGAATTCACCGAGCCAAAGCGGGGAGCAGAGCGGGCAGAAGGACCAAAGTACACTGCTGAGGGGAGCAGCAGGCGGCAGGAGAGGTCTGCGCGCCATGCGGGACCCTCCTCCAGTGGCCGGGGAGCAGCCGGGGATGGAACCGGTGCTGCAGAGGCTGCGGGCAGCTTCGCAACCCAGCACTCAACCACTGCGCCACCGGGGAGGCCCCATCTTCAGTCTCTTGAATGATGACCCTGTCAGTTTATCCAGTCACCTATTCCTTCTAGAACTACATTTACATCTGATTTGAATTTCATTTCCAACATTACCACTTTTTCTTTGTTGATCTATTCCCTTTTTTGATTATCAATTTTTCAAAAAATGTCACAGGGGGCTATAATCAGGAGACAGAGGCAACACCACTACATACTTTGCTGTCTGTGTGTGAGCTAAATAACAGTTCACAATGACTAATCACTGCCACACTGGAAAAAGTGACATTTTTGTCACTAATCCCCAAGCATATCTGTGATTTAGGTAGTGATCTGTGCACTAAGGAGCTAGCAACAGAGTTTATACGTTATGCAATTACTTAGTTATTACTATGGTAACTGAAATTTGAAGTATGATGTTGGAGGACTGGGATTATTCAATTAAATGGTGATAATGGAAATTCATGCATGCCTAAATGGTACAAAGGGAGGACTGCGCATGTGTGTGTGGGAGTGAGAGTTTGTATATGGAGATGGTATACTCTAATACCTAGCGGTTATTCCATTTCCTAGTATCTTAGCTTCTGTTGTCCTATTCCTATCTCTTAAACGAACATTTATAAAGTTGAATTGATGGGCCTCCCCGGTGGTGCAGCGGTTGAGCGCTGGGTTGCGAAGCTTCCCGCAGACTCTATGGCGCCGGTTCGATCCCCGGCTGCTCCCCGGCTACGGGAGGAGGGTCCCACATGGCGCGCAGACCTCTCCTGCCGCCCACTGCTCCCCTCAGCAGTGTACTTTGGTCCTTCTGCCTGTTCTGCTCCCCGCTCTGGCTCTGGTGAATTCTCTCACCCTCCTGCACTTCTGACTGTACCCAGTGCTTGTATAAATAAATAAATAAAAATAAATCTTAAATAAACAAATAAATAAAGTTGAATTGATTATATCTATTAAAGATATAAAATTGATTATGTCTACCACAGTTCTTGTATTATTACTTGCATTTTTTAATTCACAATTTGATCTTATAAATAAAAAGCGAGATTTCTACACATATTTTAAATTAAAATAGTGAAATCCACCACTTAGCACCAGAGAGGAACTTTTTGTGTCTAAAAAAGTTTGTATATGGGCCTCCTGGGTGGCGCAGCGGTTGAGCGCTGGGTTGCGAAACTGCCCGCGGCCTCGGCAGCACCGGTTCGATCCCCGGCTGCTCCCCGGCCACCAGAGGAGGGTCCCACATGGCGCGCAGACCTCTCCTGCCGCCCGCTGCTCCCCTCAGCAGTGTACTTGGTTCCTTCTGCCTGCTCTGCTCCCCGCTCTGGCTCTGGTGAATTCTCTCACCCTCCCGCGCTTCTGACTGTACCCAGTGCTTGTATAAATAAATAAAAAAAAAAATAAAAAATAAATAAATAAATAAATAAAAAAAAAGTAAAATCCTTTTAAAAAAAATAAAATAAAATAAAAAGTTTGTATATCCTGCAATAAAACCACATCCAGCTGCTTCCAAGGAACATTTCAAAGTGACTTAACTGAACATGCATGTTCCCCATTCCTAAGATTTGTAGTTTATAAACTTATTTTACTTATTTTGTTGGATGACTTAGTATCTATGTACATTTCTAAATATTAATTAAGTGTAATTATAAAGAATATATATTGAATCCAGGGATTACATTTTGAAATCATTATAATTGTTTTTTGCTGAAGTGCCTGATATGAAAGTATGTCATTAAAAAGACACATATTTTTGAAAACAGATTATACAAATGTCCTCTCAACCAAAGCATGTTATGAACCAGTACTACCACATATGCATATCACATAGCTATTATCAATTTTTAGGCTATCCTGAGTTTAATTTTTCTGAGTTATATTGGCCATTAAAATATTTGTGCATTAATAATATTTGACATCAGGAAGAGCTAAAGACAAGCCTGGATTTGAATAATGCAAAAAAAGTTTATGCATTAAATAAATGTTTAGGGAGCGTGGTACTATGAAAATAATACTGTGTGACAATGACCCTGCCTTCCATAAAGGAGCTAAAATGTACACAGAGGGAGCTAAAACATTGATCGTCGGTGATGAAATTCATAGAAGAGAGGTGCCAATAAAGTTCAGAGATGGGGCTTCCCTGGTGGTGCAAGGCGTTAAGCACAGCACTATGAAGCTGTCCGCAGCCACTGCAGCACAAGTTCCATCCCCGGCCGGCCAGGGAGCAACCCACCCGGCGCAGCAGACCTCTCCTTTCTCGCCCGTGGCTCCCCTCAGCAGTGTATTTCAGTCAGTCTGCCTGTTCTGTTCCCCGCTCTGTCTCTGGTGAATCCTCTCACCCTCTGCACCTCCAGACTGTACCCCAGTTCTTGTATGCATAAAAATAAATAAATCTTTAAAAACAAAAAGTTCAGAGATAGGCTTAAGGAATACCTTTTGAATGAGGGGTGACCCATGAGTGGAACCTTGGGAAATGGGTCTAGAAACTTCAAGACCAAACATTCATAATTGTTTTTTTCCATCTAGTATTCCAGCCTTCTCGATGAGATCCCCGCATCTTCTGGTGGTAGAAATAATTATTGGCGGAGATTAAACCTTGAAAACATTCCCAGGACCATGTTAATGTATGACATAGTTGATTTTGTGCAGTCTGGAATAATCTCAGCCCGTCTACAAAAAGTAATAAAGTATCTATCACGGAGACCAAAAACAGAAGAGATGCGTCAGCACCAGCTCCGGATTGTTTCTGAAGTTAGGTAAAAATGATTCTTCACTGGGGTTGCAAGGCTAGGGGTGTTTCTGAAAATGTTCACAATCTGCTGCATAGCTCACTAAAGATAATAATAGGACATGTGGGAAAACGAGAGTTGGGGAAGATTGCTCAAAGCTTATGCAATTTTGTCAACAGAGCACTAACTGAAAGGACAAGTGGCACCTGGGGAGACAGCTTATACCACCAGAAAGGCAGTTCGGGGTAGCTGGAAGTCATAGCAAATATACAAAATATACAGCAGTGCAGTAGAAATGCTGGTGACAGTTGAATGAGAACAGGTAGTGGGCAGTGACATGGTAAAGAGGAAAGTGGCGCCCTGAGCCACTGCAGACGCCTCTTAAGAGGACATATGAGGCAGCGCGACCTGCCAAGAACCAAGAACCACTCAACGAGAAAAGTGGGGTGAAGGGCAGTAGAGGTGGACTGTGAAATGGGGATGCCTCTCTGGGGAGAGGGCTGTAGGTGCAAGGGCTGTTTTGTTTAAATAAACAAGCCAAAAGGGCTCCTGTTATCCATGCCCCATGGAGCTGAAGATTGTAATTCTACTCTTGCTATGCTGGCTCCCCCGGGTGTGGATAAATTGCAAATAAATTACAGTGACATTATTCCCTTTTAACCAATAGCAAGTGAGCTGGTTCACAGTATAGAAACGCATGTCGTAGCAAAATACGCTGTATGATGATGTGAAACAAGATGGACAGAATATGACTGCTGCAATTCTATTCTTTTTTCTTTCCTGTTCCAAATCTCACTTAGACCGTCTCATTTACAAACTAAACTTTCTTTTTATTAAAGAAAGTGAAAAAGATAATAAGACTAAGAGGACCTATAGCTAGTCTATTTTCACACAGTCATATTTGAAATGAAAAATACTTGTTTTGTACATAAAGAAGACACTGTCAGACAAACAAGCTGAGTTTTTTTTCAGGAGTAAAGATGAGTGGTGCTGATCCAATATCATAATTTAGCCCATTTATTTTACGATCAAAGCTATACATTTGCTAGACAGATGGTCTGGTGTAGAGAACAGTTTGTCATCACGAAATAGATTTTCTCTAACTCATCCATATAAGCACCGAATATAGAACTTACCCCTATTACCACCAAGGTCAAAAAAATGATGTAATTTTCTCTGCCATCATACATAACCCTACACTCCCTGCTATTTGAACTCATACTACTGATTATCCAAGAATGAGTCACTTAAAGAGCCAAATCAGTAGCCAAATTCTAAATCAATTGAAATGGGGGGGGAATTACTTTCTTAAAGACTTCTTTGAACTCAGTCTTCATTTGGGATCACCCAGAAACAAATTCTGAGAGAAGGGTTTGAGTATGAGTAGTTTGTTTGGGAGGTGATCCCAGGAACTGCCGATGACAGAGGATAGAGAAGTGAAACGGAAGGGCGGACAGCCAAAACAATGTGTATTAGCAAGCAAGTTACCACTGTGGGTAACTGGAGCTTAATCCATCCTGGGAATGCCAAAGTCAGTATAACACATGCAACTCAGTGTTATCCTGCAGGGGGCCAGGGAGTTGGGATATTTATACACCAGCGCCCATCAGTCATCGGTTAAGAGTTGCTTAGGAGGGGAGGTATTCATTCTTGGGCACTTTCCCTGAACGTGGGCTCTTGTTTGCAAAGAAAGCTCTCAGGCCTGGTGAGGCCAATGCTGGTAGTTGGAAGTTGGGCCTATGTGCCAAGGGGACTCGGCATGGCACCAACTGTGTCTGACCCCAACACTGTTAAAAACAGGTTTTTTTCCCCCAAACATTATAAAATTTAATTCTTTTTGTATTAATGCATAGTATTTTTTAAAAAGATTCAAGTATTCACAATATTTTATGGAAAAGGCTGATTTTAAATTGATATCATGTTTTATAATTTTCATCATCATCTTGATGACCTCTTCAGTGTCAGCTATATACCTTTATAAGCGGCAGACAAAGAACTCTGCAATGTAACTCAAGCAGAAATAATAACTGGCCTAAAAAAAATTTCCATGCAATATTGCTCCTACTATTGAGGGCAATTATATATTTGCAGAGGATGCGGTAATAACATTTGGAACTTGCTTTACATTTAAATTTTATTTTATGCCATTTTTCCTGTCTATAATATAAGTCCTTTTAGGCAGTCTTCATCTCTTTCACGAGTCAAAACTTTGCGTTGTTCCCAAGAAGAAATTCAAGAAATTAAGCAACTGGGCAGTCCAACCAAGCAAGCTGAAATGAGAAGGGAAAAAATCAAAAAGGTCTATAACATGGCTAAAGGAAAAAATGCTCCTTCAGGGAATGTAAGTTTAACTTGTACTGAATTCATTGTTTTGGACAAGTAATTCTACTTCCATGAGTACAATTTTACTAATCTACAAGTTCAAAGCTGAATGCTTTGGTATATATCTCGCATAGTATAAAGCTGCATTCCTCCTGGTCATGCGCATTTCTTAAACAATATGAGTAGCTATTCTGATAAATACCAGCATGAGTTGGCAAAGAAACCCAACAACAAAAACTATTATCTCTGTATGTTAACAGTGTGATTCAGCACATCTCTAGCGCGGCTTTTCTCAAAATGGAAGTTATTTCTGTCTAAATTTATCAAAAGTCCTAATGTGCACAGTCTACTTCCATAGACTCCTGTATTGTGGGAATATTTACAATGAACATGTGTTCATATATTACTTTGTAATTTTTTTAAAATCTGCTCTACATTTTTTTTGAAATGTGGCTAAGTACAAAACAGTCAAATATAAAAAACAAAAAGTAGCAAACACCAAATGTAAAACATTTTCCATTCTTATTTGTAATTCTGCGTAGGAACAACAAAGGAACATACCAAAGACAAAAAAACAACGGAAGGTCGTCTTCTCCACTCCGTCTCTTGACAGTGTGAAAATTAATGAACTGGGTTCAGAAGATGAAATGGATAAAGAAGACGAGCCACTTTCCTGGCCTTAGAGCATTAGTGATTAATGATATTAATACACAGCTAATAGACAGAAAGCAAAGTTACTTAACAATCTGCTTGTCCGTCTATAAATGTTGAGTATGTGTATTAAAGAAAAGCAAAATACAAGCAAGCCCTCGGTGTACTCTTTTAAAAAAAAAGATTTATTTTATTTATTTAGGCATACAAGAACAGGGGTATAGGCCCACGGTGTGGGGGTGAGAGGATTCACCGGAGACAGTGTGGGGAGCAGAACAGGCAGATGTACTGAAATCCACTGCTAAGGGGAGCAGCAGGGGAGACAGGAAAGGTTTGCTGTGAGACAGAAGAGGTCTACCCATGTGGGTAGATCCCTGGCTGGGAGTGGAACTCAGGCCACAGTGGTTGGTGATACCTTGATAGCACTGAGACTTTAACCCCTGCGTCACCATGGAGGCCAATTGGTGTGCTCTTTTAACCAAATGGGTAGCAAGTTTTCGGTATTACATAGGTACAAATATTTTTTTACTGACAGAATTTTAATCTGAAAAAATTACTCAACTAGATGCCCTGGAACTAGCTATCTGAATTTTAGTCAAGAAATGATGAGAAAATTAGTTCCTGGAACTTTATTCAATTTTGATTTTCCTTCATTTAAAAGAACTATCTGAACATGCCGTACTTAGCATAAATATTAGAATTCACGGAATAAAGGGCTGCTCTTGAGTCAGCCTCTAGGGTTTTTTTCTTTTAGCAGCATCTTGTTTTTACAGAACAGCCTGTGATTGACCTATTCTGAATTATAATAATAATGCTAATGAGTTTGTTGCTACAGTAGCATCACATAGCATCCCCCTAATCTATTGAGCATCTAAGCACCTGGGACGGAATGTTGCAGCTGCCTTAATATTATACCTTGTATTTTTTTCAAGTATAAAGATTTTTTCCAGTGGAATTTATCAGTTTCCTTTAGAATTGATGAACTCTAATTCCTGATGCATTTCAAATTATTGATACTTTTGTGATCTAATCTATTGGATTAGATCAAACCTTACCGGAGACAAGCCTATATTTATTGAACTTTAAAAATACAATTTTTGATTTTGCTTAACATTTAAAAATGTGGAGGTTGGGTGCTGATTTTATTCAGGCAAAGCAGATTATAAATGGATCTCATCCTCAGCTAAAATATTCTCTTAAATGATAAAGAAAATTGCAGTAAATGTGTACGATTCCCACTAGAATATATTTATAAGTGTGCACTCTTTAATGTTAATACATCCTTATTTGATATCCAAAAATAGAATGGATAATCCTCTTGTTTTCAGAGCTTGTACTGGACACTGGTTGAATAGAAAAACATGTTTTTGTTCTCATGAGTCACATATTCTCATTCATTAAGTTGCAATCAAATGCATATTATATTCAGTCTACCCATAGTACATGCAATAACAAAGCTAAGGAAGATTTCAGGTAGCAAGATGAAGGAAAAAGACAAAGGAAGGACAGACTATGTTTAAGAGCATGCACTTCTCATATTTCATTAGCTATGACTTTGTCCCATTGTAATACCTAGTTACAAGGGAAGCTGGGACGTTCTCTTGTTTGGAGCGGTTATGTACCCACCTAAAATTCTATTGTTATAAAAGAAAAGGGTAACGGATAGTAAAGCATAACCAGCCTCAGCTGGCAGACAGAGATCATGTTTTCTATAGGTTCTTGTAACTCACATTAAACAATTGTAACCACATCACAGAAAATCCTTTTAAAAGTGGAATTATACATAATTCATCACCATAATATAATAACGTTTCATTTGTTTATATCTTTCTAATCTGTCTAAATGCACACATACTTTCATATAGTTGTAAAGGTAAGTAATACATAGATATACATTTTTTATTCACTTAACATTACATCTTAAATATAGTCCATTTAAAAAAAGAATTTGTAATGGCCACATGATAACCCAGTGGGATGATAACATAATTTACTTAACCATACCCATATCATTGTATATTCCAGTTATTCTTTTGTACATAATCAACACTAGAATGAACATTTTCATTTGTGGTTTTCTTTCTTTTGGTTGTCTTTCTATTATTATCTATTATTTATTTTTAACATAATTGCACTGTATTCAGAGTACATGATTTATATCATACTGATTCAGGGAAACTTGTTGAGAATGCCTTTATAATAGCCAAGTGCAAGGTCAGCTTTCATAAATGTTTCTTGTACTCTTAAGGCAAATGTACATTCTCTGTAGTTGGATATCAACCTTGATACATGTCCTTTTGATCAAGCTTGTTAATTGTATTCTATTTTCTATGTGCTACTTATTTTTTATCTATGTGACTTCAATGACTGAGAAAGGTGTATGTTATATCCCACTATGGTAAGATACTTGTCAATTTCTCTTCATAATTCTGTCATTTTTTGCTTTATGTTATTTGAGGATATCTTTATGTACCTATATATTTCAGAATTCAATTTCTGGTTGATCAAATTGTATGTACTATGTTTATTCCTAGTAGTTTATTTTGCTTTGAAGACTCTTGTATCCAATATGAACAGATCTGCTCTAGCTTTCTGCTGCTTAGCTCATGCTCTAGGCAAAGAACTCTAAGATGGTTGAACTAGGATTGAAGGACCCCAGATTCCTATGTTACTAATTGAAGGGGCCACAGCCAGAGCAGCAGGAAGCCTGACCTGGTGAACTGTGATGTGAACAAGAAAGAAATTTTGTTGTGTGAAACCCCACACAACAATCTTAGGGCATGTTTGTTATAGCAACTACTATTAATTATTGTGATATACCACGGCATCTTGTTTTAGGTTTTCTCTCTGACACAACAAATAACTGGATTTTTTCTGTTTCATTTTAATCCAATCTGAGGATATCTCTCTTTTTAACTGGTGAGTTTCAACACTTTATATTTTGTTGTGATTTTATTTCATTGTTAATATATGGAACTGTCTTTGCATATTATTTTGTGCTATCTGCCCTGCTTTTTCTATGTCTTTCTCCCCCTTTCCTGTTTTCTTTCAATGTGTTCTTTTAATTCCATTCCCCCTCTATTGTTTTTGAAGTTATACATTCTATTTCAATTCTTAGTGATTACTCTTAAATTTCAGTAAGTGTACTGAAAGTCTAAATCAATAGCTCTATCCCCCTGCTCAAGTATCCAAGGACTTTAAAATACTAATCACCTTCCTCTCACCTTAAGTTATTGTTATTGGATAATTTAACACCATCTTGTTTATAACCTCCAAATTAGCCATAATTGTTGTTTTATAAATCTAGAATAAATTTTCTTTACCCTGATGTATATTTGTAAAAGTTCCTTTAATGAACATCTATTGGTGGACTGTCTTTTCATTCTTACTCTTAAATACATACTTTAAGTAGGTATCAAATTCTACCTTGACAATTGTCTCTCAAATATATGAGGTTATTGTTCCTTTAGCTTCTGGCTATCACTGCCAGTCTAGTAGTTGCTTCTTTAATATGAGCTCTTTTTCCACTCTAGCAACTTTTAAGATTTTCTCTTCCTATTTTGTGCTCTTCACTTATATGGAAAAAGATTGACTCTCCCACATTCTTCTCTCGGTTCTATCTCCATGTCGTTTCACCTTACTGTCCTTTGGGAATCTGGCTTTATGCAGAGATCTCAGTTGCCAACTTCCTACCATCCCTGCACCCAAGATCTTGTATCTCACTCATATGAAGTCATTACAGCAAACATTGTTTAAAAATAAACAATGATGTAAAAAATATATAAATAAAAAAATAAAAATTAAAGTAAAAAAACCCTTCCGATTTGTTCCTCTCTGGTGGTGCAGGGGTTACAGTCTCAGCGTTATCAAACTATTGCCAGCCACTGCCCCATGAGTTCACTCACCAGCCAGAGAGATTCCCACATGGTGCAGCAGACCTCTCCTGTCTCACCCGCTGCTCCCCTCGGCAGTGTATTTCAGTAAATCCATCTGTTCTGCTCCCCCCTCTGTCTCTGGTGAATCCTCTCACCTCCCCCCCACCCCGCCACCTCTGGCCTATACCCTAGTTCTCGTATGCATTCCAAATAAATCTTTGGAAAAAAATAAATAAAAATAAAACTTGAGATTTAAGGTCCATGCTAATGACAAATTTGCTCAGGACATAAGTCACTTACCTTGTTAGTCTGTGGCTCCTCTTTATTTTTCATTCCTGAGCCATTTCTTACACACTCAACTGTGCCTTTTAAAAATTTGTCTTCACAAATATATTTTATCTAGAGTTTGTATGTTTTTTTCCAGTGGATGCTTTTTCTAATATTTGGTCTACCATTTTCTCAGAAATAAAAGTTCACTTTGTTACTTCTTAGAATAAAATCTTGAGAGTGGTACTTATTACTGCATCAGAGATTTTAAACATTTTTATAGCTGTTCATGTGTATTGTCAGAGTGCTTTCCACAGTTCTCTTTTTTTTTTTTTGTTCTTTTAAAGATTTATTTATTTATTTATACAAGCACAGGGTACAGTCAGAAGCGCGGGAGGGTGAGAGGATTCACCAGAGCCAGAGCAGGGAGCAGAGCAGGCAGAAGGACCGAAGCACACTGCTGAGGGGAGCAGTGGGCAGCAGGAGAGGTCTGCGCGCCATGTGGGACCCTCCTCTGGTGGCCGGGGAGCAGCCGGGGATCGAACCAGTGCCGCGGAGGCCGCGGGCAGCTTCGCAACCCAGCGCTCAACCGCTGCGCCACCGGGGAGGCCCTCCACAGTTCTCTTTTTGAGTGGCGAGTACAATATTAACAGTTGTTTATCTATTTCATGGCAACAGAATGGTGTAATGGAGTATGGGCTTTGAATCAGCCAAATTCTATTCTTTCTCTCCCTGCTTCATCTCTCTCTGTCCCTCCAATTTTCACATATGTAGAGATTAAAGAAATTCTTTCCCTTAAATGTTCTGTTGTGGTTCGAGATTCTACAGAATTAAGAAAGAAACTGCCATTTGTGAAGGAGAGAATAATAATACATATAATAGAACTGCCGGCTACACATGCTGGCTTTATTATCTGTTCTACCCTCAAGCCCACTAAAATAATAGTAAAGACATTTTTCCAGTTATACTGAATAATAACTGACATACATAACTGTATGTGTTTAAGATACACAGCATGATGGCTTGATTTTTATAGATTGTGAAATAATTATAATAGGTTCAGCTAACATGCATCATCTCATGTTGATACAGTGAAAAGAAAAATAAAAAAGAAAACATTTCTCATTGCAATGACAACTCTTAAGACTTACTCTCTTAACAACTTTCCTATAGATCATAAGCAATGCTAGCTATAGTCATTGTGTTGTGCATTATATTCCTCGAACTCATTTATCTTATAACTGGAAGTTTGCAAGTACCTTCCTCTATTCCCCTCTTCTCTTCGCCTAACTCTGGTAACCACCCATCTGATCTCTTTTTCTATGAGTTTGGTGTTTGTTTTTAAAAGATTGCACATATACGTGAGATCATACAGTATTTGTCTGTAAGAGATTTTCTTGAAGGCATTAACTTCTGGTGATAAATATTACAGAAATGTTACCTTCCATATGCCTTTTTTCAAGTAACTCTAGAAGACATAGTTTCACCAATTCATGACTTGAAACAAAGAGAAAAGGTAAACATGGCACCTAGGAAAGTGGAGATCCAACATGAGAGAGGTAAAAGCACAACCATGGATCATATACCTGGAGAAATAAGTCCTGGTTGAAGCAGGGTGGATGACTCTAGAAGAGACTTCTTAGGAAGATGAAATAGTACATATGGGCCTCCCTGGTGGCGTGGCGGTTGAGCGCTGGGTTGCGAAGCTGCCCACAGCCTCTGCAGCGCCGGTTCGATCCCCGGCTGCTCCCCGGCCACCGGAGGAGGGTCCCACATGGCGCGCAGACCTCTCCTGCCGCCCACTGCTCCCCTCAGCAGTGTACTTCGGTCCTTCTGCCTGCTCTGCTCCCCGCTCTGGCTCTGGTGAATTCTCTCACCCTCCCACATTCTGCCTGTACTCAGTGCTTGTATAAATAAATAAATAAATCTTTAAAAAAAAGAAAAAAAAAAAGAAATAGTACATCTAATGTGGTTGAATATTGAAAGAGATTTATTCAACTGAGAGACAGTCTAAGGATATATATTTAGGAAACCAAACAAATGAAAAAATAGGACAAATAATAACTTCAGGAAAAACCAAAATTTTATAAAGGAAATAAAAAGTAATCATAATATATTCTAGTATATATTCAAGCAGTAAATAACATTTACATTTATCTAACCAAAATTAAAATACGGGAAGCATGGAGGAATGGGAAATGTGTACGTGTGTCTTTGTCGGGGTAGATAAGGAATTAAAGAGTTTGCTCCTTATCTCCCACATTGGGAAACCAAGAGATGATGGCCAAAACTGAAAAATCAAGATGCATTTAATATAGATAGATGGAGGTAAATGCCAGTTAAAAGAATTGAAATGACTGCCTCTAAGGATCAGAAAATAGGGGAAAGAGAAGCAGAGTATAATGGCTTGTGTAACAATCATTGTAAAACTATTTGATTTGTAAAACTCCATGTAAGTATGCATGTATTAAAATTTTTTAGGAATAAAAGGAAGCATGGGAACTGTTAGCATGCAGACAATAGTGTGCTAAAGCAATTCATATGTAGCTTGCTCAAGCTACTTGTTAAGATTCCGGGAACTTCATGAGCTGGTTGTTAAATACAGCCATTATTAAAACTTAAATTGTATAAATTTACAACACAGGTAGTTAGTCAAAAATTATTGTTTCCTAATTATTTTACTATGATTCATTGTTACAGATACATCTCTGTGAAAGAGGGAGGAGCATTGAATAGGTACCATTGTCCCCATTCCCACTAATATTCAGGAACCTTGGATTACAACTCCCAGCAGGCCATGAATCAGACTTCCTGAATGGGGCAGGGGCGGGGTTGCTGGATCGGGGGAAAGGTAGCTGGGAAGGAATGAGGAGGGTATATAAAGGGAGGTGGAACAAAAGGACACATATGGGAAGAGACAGATGGAAGAGGGACATGGAGAGATACTTAGAAGAGACATGTGGGGAAGCTTCTCATGGTCCTTGGCAGAAACAATGGCAGCCATTATCTTTACCTCATGGTGGATTATGTGGTATATTTTGAATTTTAAGTCTCTCCTAACCTGCCTAACCCCTTTCTTGTGGTTCCCTACCAGAAGGTAACTTAGACATGTGGCAAGCTTTTGGGCCTCAGCAACCCTGCTTCAGGCCAAGCCTGTTCCACTGGGCATTTGCCCACAAGGACATAGGTAATTTGGGGAGTTTTACTGGGAAATTATTATTTGAAATCCTTTCCTCTCTCTATGCACACTAATTCTACTAAAAATCATCGCAGTAAGGGTTTTCTTCCTTTGCCTTTGTTCATGTAGATTGCTGGACCCCCTTTAAAAGTAGTTGCCCTTTAACAGTTTTGGGACCTGGTTACCCCTCTGTCATGCACTAACACTATGATCTTCATTTTTTTATGTAACTGTTATATCTGGTGGAAATGCTATGTAATGGTGTGCTTCTAGACATTTCTTTTTTTTTTTTTATAGAGGCATGTTTATTTATTTATTTGTTTGTTTGTTTGTTTTGTTTATACAAGCACTGGGTACAGTCAGAAGCGCGGGAGGGTGAGAGAATTCACCAGAGCCAGAGCGGGGAGCAGAGCAGGCAGAAGGACCGAAGTACACTGCTGAGGGGAGCAGCGGGCGGCAGGAGAGGTCTGCGCGCCATGTGGGACCGTCCTCCGGTGGCCGGGGAGCAGCCCAGGATCGAACTGGTGCCTCAGAGGCCGCGGGCAGCTTCACAACCCAGCGCTCAACCGCTGCGCCACCAGGGAGGCCCGACATTTCTTAATTCTGTTGTGGTATCATGTTCTTGAAAATATATGTATTTGTTTTATTAAATTTTTTTTTTGTTAAGTATAACACACCTATAAAAAAACATGTAAAGCAAACATTGTAAAGCAAGGAATTATTGTAAAGCAAGACACCTTTGTAACTATCATCCTTGTTAAAAAAAGTAACCACTCCAGAAGCTCTCCTGGTTCCCATCTCTTAAGAAAAACTATACTTGGGGCCTCCCTGGTGGCACAAACTATACTTGGGGCCTCCCTGGTTAAGCACTGCACTATGAATCAATCCATAACCTCTGCAGCACAAGTTTGATCCCCGGTCATCCGGCCAGGGAGCAACCCATGTAGCGCAGCAGACCTCTCCTGACTCGCCCGCTGCTCCCCTCAGCAGTGTATTTCAGTCAGTCTGCCTGTTCTGTTCCTCACCCTGTCTCTGGTGAGTCCTCTCACCTCCCCCACCCCCACATCTCTGGCCTGTACCCCAGCTCTTGTATGCATAAATAAATAAATCTTTAAAAAAAAAAGAAAAACTATACTTCTAACTTTTATGGTAATCCCTTCATTACTTTATAGTTTTATCACCAAAGCATGCATCCATAAACATTATGGTTTAATTTTGCCTATTATTTTTATATGATTTTACAACTTTTTAATCCATAGTTTCCCTGTCCAGCTCTCTCCCCATCCCCTTATAATTTGTTGTCAAAACTGGATCATTTGTCTGTAGCATTTCTCATGATCTGAATGTTGCTGATTGAGATCAGCTTAACATTTTCTTCTACTCTCTGAATTTCGTGTAAATTGGTAGGTGGCTCCAGAAACTCATTCAACTGACAGAATCTTCTTTTGAAGAACACATTTTTACAGTTCACTCAGTAGCATTAGTTTGATCACTAATTCAGAAGGAACCTCTGAAATTGTTAGACCTTATGTGTGAAATACATGTCAACTGACAAAGAGACTGCTGAAAATAGCATAGTAGTACAGGAATGCTTTCCTGAAGGAATTATTAACTGAATAAGCACTTGTATGAAAACCTTTGTCCATTTTTCAAGGAAGGTTTTAACAATGGTACCTTTAAGAAACACCACTGACAACGGTTGCAAATTTCGTAGGAATGGTTTGTAAGAACTCAGCAATAATGTATTTTTTTAAAAGACGAGGAGGGGGCCTCAATCCGCAGCCTCTGCAGCATGAGTTCGATCCCCGGCTGGCAGAGGAGCAACCCACATGGCGCAGCAGACCTTTCCTGTCTCACCCGCTGCTCCCCTCAGCAGTGTATTTCAGTCAATCTGCCTGTTCTGCTCCCCACTCTGTCTCTGGTGAATCCTCTCACCCCCCACTCCCCTGCATCTCTGGTCTGTACCCCAGTTCTTATATGCATAAATAAATAAATCTTAAAAAAATAAATAAAAATAAATAAAAGAAGAGAAGGAAATTTATTACCTATTACTAAATAATCAGAAACTTAAATTTTGAAAAAACACAGAATTCTTTAACTTGATGCTCTCTACAATGTTTTCCTTTGACAAACCAAAAATGTAGTCATCCTAACTAATAATAATTATGTATAGAATAGCATCAACAACTTGAATAAGTGTTGATTTGCTAAAATCAAACATCAAGGTTTCCTTACCGTGAATAGCACTTGGCTAAATTATTTTAAGTTTAGTTTTAGTTTTGTATACTAGTAAACATTTTATGTAATATGTACTATGTTTATAAAATTAAAGAAATTTTAGTAACAAGAATTTACTTCATCTCTACTAGTAAATCTTTGTTTGGAAAAAAGATGAGAGGCTCAGATTTGTGGACCAGGAGGATATGAAAGAAAAAAGACTGCCCAAACCCAAAAACGTTCAACCCTACTCTATAAATTTACAGTATAATATTCAGCTATGATTCATACAAATGACATTAAGTTTAAAATATTCATGTGTATCATTTTTAAACATTCTCTAAGAGTAAGTCATTTCCTTTTGTATTTTTGGAAAAGCGAATATTCATTTCTCTGTGGTAATATGAAATTATGACAATAATTGGCATTAAAATTAACCTGTCAAATTATATTCTTTGACATTTACAGATATGAGAACCTTTTAAAAGTAAAAATATCAAGGTACGGTGGTTATGGAGCAGACTGAAAAAAATAAACACCAAAAATTACACCATTCCATTATGGAATATTAAGAAAAAAAATCAAACACAACCTAAGCTTGTTTTGGATCAATAATTATTACGGGTTTCTATAAATAAAAAGCCTCCAATGTTAAAAGATGTTGGGTCAGCATTTCCGGAAATCTATGAGTAATGCCATTATACTATCTGTCCCAGGGAGTTTTATTATGACATCATCTTTTGAACAACTTTAAATATTAATCCATAGGTTATTCTCAGCATGCAATCCATTTCTTTTTTTTTTTTGTACTACAGTTCTTCTTTATTTTTTTTATTAAATAAATTTTATTTTTATATACCCCATACAATTGCAACCCCCTTATTTTGACCCCAATCCCTCCCCTCCCCGCCCCCCCCCCCCCCCATAGAGTGTCTCTGGTTCATAGTTTTTTGTTGATTTTGATTTTCACTTTCTTATAGTTATTCATTTTCCTGGTCCCTTATTTAAGTTTTCTAGATTCCTGCTATGAGCGAGACCAATCCATTTCTTTTTTTCCCTCATTCACAGTACTTTCTTGTTTAGCACAAATAAGCTAAAGTTAATTCTTCTTACATCTAAAGTAAATAGGATCAGATGACAGTAGTCAGATTTGCATTAATTTTAAGTGAATAAAAATGCTCTATGCAAAGACTGCATTACCAGTCCCTTTTAGCCTTCACAGATTATTTCTGAAGTCTCAGAATCACAGGAATGTTATTTTTTATTATGTTTATTGAAGTAATGTCGATTTTTACAACACTGTATATATTTCAGGGCTATAGGTTCACACTCCTACAAATGCATGTTCTCACACTGCGCCTACCACCAAAGCAAAGGAATATTATTTTTGACAAAAAATTTACAGTGTCACGCTGAGGAAATATATTTTTATAGTTTGAGTAATTTTGGCATAAATCAAATCATAATATTCATATTTTCCTTCTGAAGTCATACAAATATTTCCCTGAAAGGTAATTTCTCTCTCTGCCTCTGAAATATAACTCCCCGAGCCAGCTGAGGCTGGCTCCTTCGTGAGCACCTACATGCCCTACCTTTACCTCTTCAGTGCACGCAGCCCCCCTTCCAATTTACCAACCCCTGACCAACTTTGTTTTTTTTTTCTTATTCATAAGATTCTGTATTCATATTTAATGGTATCATTAAGCAGACTCTTGAATATACTAATGATAAGCAACTTTTATAATTTAAACCTGGGGAAAATGTGATTTTGGAAATTGGACAGAACCACAAAAAGTAGAGTAGATGAAGAGACAAATGCACAACCTGGAAAAGGAATAAACATTGGAAACAGAAGTCTAACTGTAACAAGGTGGTCCCCAGTAAAGGGGGAGGTTCCAGGTTCCTTGCCCCACCCAAGGGAGGGTGGAGCTGAGCAGGAAGAGAAGAAGCTGAAGAGGATACTGAGGCAGGAAGCAGGATGGAGCCAGAAGGAGACCTGGAGGAGGCACATGGGGCCTAGAGACACGTGAGGAAACTGCACTTGTCTTTTGATCATGGACTGGGTGGCACAGATGTGGGTGAGACCCGTGGGGAGGTGACAATGGCAGCTTTTATTTTGATTTTGATTTTGCTCTTTTCCTTCCGGGCTTGTCTGGTTGTTTCTGACCCTTTTCTGTGGGTCCCCACTGGAAGATGCTTTGGACTTGTGGCAGGCTTTGGGGCCTTGTTCTGGGCCAATCCCATTGGGATGGAGTTTTACCCACGAGGGGACTGGTAACTTTGGGTGCTTGATTTAGAAACTAGATTCTTTGCCTTTCCTGTATTGTTTTTGAGTTGTATTAAAGTTCCTTCCCATTAAAGTCTCATGTTTTGTGTTAATGCGGCAGATGGCAGAACCCTATATAGACTAGGCAGGTTTGCGGGGTTTGGGCTGCCCTTCTCCCTGCCCTATAACAGATTTGGTGCCCAACGTGATTTAGGACAGAGCCATCCATGGTTAGTCAGCCCCATGGGGAAATTGGGCTTCCCTATGGCACTGGCTACCATAAGTGCAAATGTGATTTTTGGTTTCTCTAGTGTGTTTGTTTCATGTGTCGATTTGCTGTAGAAAAACTGGCTTGGGCTTTGTGAAGATTCTGTGTGTTTGTGTGTAATTTGTTTGTAGTGACTTGCTAAGACATTTGATTTTGTGGAAATTGTTCTGTGCAACAGTTTTACTCAAAAAGATTACATAGTAGGTGGACCATGTGGCCAGATCAAAGATGGCGTCTGAGGCCACTTGGCGGGCTCTTGTAAAATTCAGAGGTTCTTGTTTGGCTGCCCCTCTCCCTGCCCTATAACATAACTGCTGTTGTTGTTGTTTGTTGTTTTTTTTTTTAAGATTTATTTTTATTTATTTATACAAGCACTGGGTACAGTCAGAAGCGCGGGAGGGTGAGAGAATTCACCAGAGCCAGAGCGGGGAGCAGAGCAGGCAGAAGGACCGAAGTACACTGCTGAGGGGAGCAGCGGGTGGCAGGAGAGGTATGTGCACCATGTGGGACCCTCCTCCGGTGGCCCAGAGCAGCCGGGGATCGAACCGGCGCTGCAGAGGCTGCGGGCAGCTTCGCAACCCAGCGCTCAACCGCTGCGCCACCGGGGAGGCCCTTGTCTGTTTTTGTTTTTAGTGAGCAGACCCACCTTTGCTTAGGGCATTCTGCTGCTGGAAATTTTAACAGCAGGCCAGAAGTGCCAGGGGATTAATGTGCCTCAGGCGTAGCTCTCACACAGCTTGGAAGAAGTTGGTGGATAACTATCCTAGCTCCTTTGGCCGTTAGTGGATTCTCTCTTCCTTCTTCTCTGTCTCTGTTTTACATTGTTTCTTAGAATTTCCACAGGACCATTAAGTCGTCACTCACAGTGATAACGGACTCAACACTACTGGATGCCTTGTTTTTTACTTTTTCCTTCCCCATTACCTTCCCCTTTCTCCTGCTGAGGTTTTTGTTTGGTTGTTGTTTTGGTTTTGCACCTTCCAAATTACCTGCAGTGGAATCCTTGCCTCAGAGTTAGCTTCTAGGGAAAAACCAACCTAAGATCCATCAACCCTTATTGCTTTGGTTCAGTCTTCCTCAACATTTGAATTCATTTGTCATTTCTGGTTTTATAGTGCAATGAAAACTGCAAATGTCTATTTTGTTAGGAAATGACTTTTCAGCTACTTCTGAATATACTGTCTTCTTTTTACTTTGTGTCAAGTGTAGTCATTTTATTCTTTGATAGTCCTCTAAGGCATAGAAATCTACATTTGAATTAGGCTACCTGGAGAGAAAAAAACAGTCAAAGCCCCAGGTCCATGATTTCAAGTGTGTCTCCTAGCTTTAAAAATCTGTGAGATTAGGCCACACCTCTGGCCTACACCCCAGCTCTTGTATGCATAAATAAACAAATCTTTAAAAAAAAATCTGTGAGATTATCACCAATTCTCAAGAAATTATTCCAGAAAATTGAAGAGGGAGGAATATTTCCCAACTCATTTTGAAGACAATATAATATCAAAACAGATAAAAGAAGTACAAGAAGGAAAACTACAGAATACCACTTGTGACCTTAGATGCAAAAATTCTCAAAAAAAAATCAGCAAATAGAATTCATTAATATATAAAAAGTGTACATTATAATCAAGTGGGATGTATTCCAAGATGTAATGGTTTAATATTAAAAAATCTATCATAATGTATCATATTAGAAGGCTAAAGTAGCATAATCACATGATTATATATATAATTGATACTGGAAACATCATTTAGCCACATTAAACACCCATCTATAATAAATACTCCAAGCAAATTAGGAATATGGGGGATTTCCTCAACTTGATAAAGAATATTTATTTTTTAAAAAAGGAAAAAAACACCTACAGCTTACATACTTAATGGCAAAAGACTGAATGCTTTCCTCCTAATATCAGAGACAAAGGAAGGATGTCCACATCACTCTATTCAACATAAGACTGGGAATCATAGTTGGTGCAATAAAGCAAGAAAAAGAAATAAGATGCATACAGATTTGAAAGAATGAAAACTTTCCTTATTTGCAAGTAACATTTTGTCTACATAGAAAATCCCAAGAGGTCTATGAAGAAACTCATAGAACTAATGAGTTCAGCAAGGTTGCAGAGTACAAAAATCAATCTATTCCTATATACTAGCAATAAATATGTGAAAACAAATTAAAAACATAGTAACACTGCCCAAAAAAATCTAGGTAGGAATCTAAGAAAACATGTAAAGGATCTGTATGCTGAAAAGTTTAATGTTGATGGGAAATACCAGAGACTTAAATAAATGGGGAGACATAACTATGTTCATGAATTGGCAGACTCAATTCAGGAAAAATGTCAGTTTTCCATGAATTGATATACACGTTTAACACAATTCCCACCAAAATCCATGCAAGTCTTTTTTTATAAATACAGACAACTTTATCCTAAAAGTTGTATGGAAAGGCAAAGAATCTAGCATAGTTAAAACAATTTTGAAAAAGAGGAATAAAGTGGGAATAATCTACCTGATGTTGACATACTATTCAATATATAACTACAGTAATCAAGACAGTTGGTATTGGGGGAGGAAGAGACACATAGATCAACAGAACAGAATATCAACAGAAATAGACCTAAACAAACACACCAAACTGATTTTTGACAAACATGTGAAAGAAATTCAGTGAAGGAAGAATAGTCTTTTCCACAAATGGAACTTGGACATTTGGACATCCAGACACAAACAAACAAAAATGTTACCTTGAACCTCACACAAGTGTTTCCCATACTTGGAGCTTGCCTCATGCTGATTAATTTTTCATATGCCATTATCATTGCTTCCAGTTATCTTTTCAGAAAGGAACACAACTCCTTAAATGTCTGAAAGCGTTTGCCTGTGCACATGAAGAATAGCTGGAGTGGGCTGAATTATAATCACATTTCTTATCTGACAGAACTTCATGTTTTCAATCATTTGGTTCCAGACCTGAAGCACCATTTTTAGTGAAATTAATAATACTTAATAGCATTTTGGTCAAATTGAGATGCAAGAGCAATAATGATAATGGACAAAGAGGTATGATAAAATGTTTTTAATTTAAGTTTTATTTTTTCTTATCTTTCATTTATTTCCTTCCTGAATTTACTAAAATGTTCCACATTTTAGCCAAATGTTGAAGTGCATTGATTGAAGAAGTTTAATCTGCAAGTCAAAAAACGAATAATTTTCAAAGAGGAGAAAAATAACTTAGCCTTTTCATCTCCATTTTTCTGCTTCTCATAACTGATAAATGGTAACCAAGCATGGCTGTGGTTATAATCTTCACACAGAAAAATGGGCCAGGGAAAAATATTCTTAATGCAGAATTTTAATTAAGTCATTTCCAACTGCTTTGACATTGAATAAATTTCACATCTTGGAAGGACATTTCGTAAGTTTTTTTTTTTAAAAGATTTATTTATTTATTTATACAAGCACTGGGTATAGTCAGAAGCGCGGGAGGGTGAGAGAATTCACCAGAGCCAGAGTGGGGAGCAGCGCAGGCAGACTGACGAAACACACTGCTGAGGGGAGCAGCGGGCAAGACAGGAGAGGTCTGTCACACCATGTGGGACCCTCGCCGGCTGGCCGGGATCGAACCGGCACTGCAGGCTGTGGACAGCTTCACAGCACGGCACTCAACCGCCTGCGCCACTAGGGGAGGCCCCTGGTAAGTTTTGACATATGCATATACGCATAAAACCATCACCATAACCAAAATAGTTAACATATCATTCCTCACCCACCTCAGTTTCCTCCCGGCCATTTTCAAGCAACCACCTATGTGCTTTCTACCAGTATAAATCGGTTGGCAATTCCTTTTTTGTTTGTTTTGAGTTGGTATTTTCTAGAGTTCTATATAAAGGGAATCAGTTAGCAAGTGTTTATTTTTTTGACTGACTTCTTTCACTCTCCATAATTGCTTTAAGATTTGTCCAGGTTGTTGTTTATATCACAGTTCAGGTGATTAGTGTTCCTTTGTGTGGAGAGCTCAGGACTTGTTTATCCATGCTGGGTAGTTAACCTGTTGATGGACATTTGAGTTGTATTCGGTTTTTGGCTGTTAAAAATGCAAGTACTTTGGAAATTTATATACAGTCTTGGTGTGGACATAGGTTTACATTTTCCTTGGGATCGTCTGTCCTTTCAATTCTAGCCATTCTGACAGGTGTGAAGTGATATTTCACTGTGGTTTAATATGCATTTCCTTAAGGACTAATGATGTTGAGCATTTTTTCATATGCCTATTTGCCATTCATATATTTTCTTTGGTGAAGTATCTAGTCAGCTCCTTTGTCTATATTTCTTTTGGGTTTTTGTTTTCTTTTTGGGTTTTTTTTTAATTTATTTATACATACATGAGCTGGGGTACAGGCCAGAGGTGCGGGAGGGTGAGAGGATTCACCGGTGACAAAGCAGGGAGCAGAGCAGGCAGATTGACTGAAATATACTGCTGAGGGGAGCAGCAGACGAGACAGGAGAGGTTTGCTGGGCCATGCGGGTATCTCCCTGGCCAGCCGGAGATCGAACTTGTGCTGCAGAGGCTGCGGATTGCTTCATAGTGCTGTGCTTAACCCCTTGCGCCACCAGGGAGGCCCAGGTTTTTGTTTTCCTAATGTTAGATACTGTGGATTCTGACATACTCTTTATCAGATAGATAGATCATTGCAAAGATTGTCTCACCATCTGTAGCTTGTGTTTTTATTCTCTCACAAATTTCTTTTGAAGAGCAGTGCTTAATTTTGTGAAGTCTTAATTTATCAGTTTTTAAAAATGGATAATGCTTTCATTGTCCTTATCTAAGAAATCTTTGTCTAACCCAAGGTCACCAAGATTTTTCTCCTAAGTTTTCTCTACAAGTTTTGTAATTCTAGGTTTTACATTTAGGTATGTGATCCAGTTTGAATTAATTTTGGTATCTGGCAAGTATATCGTATGAGGAATGAATCCAAGTTCATTTTTCTGGCATGTAGATATTATCCAATTATTGTGCTATTTGTTGACAAAGCAATACTTTCTCCACTGCATTGCCTTTGCAATCTTGTTAAAATACACTTACATGTAAAGTCCATGTACATGTAGATTTATTCTTAAACTCTATTCTGTTCCACTAATCTGTTTATCAAGTTTTTACGAAATAATCTGCTAAGACTTTGAGATTGTGCTAAATTTAGAGATTAATGAGCGTAGGGGGAAATTGAGATTTTAATATTGAGTCTTCCAAACTGAGAACTAGGTATATTCCAATTTATTTAGGTCTTCTTTATTCTAGCTCAGCAATATTTTGTAGTTTTCACTATACAGCTCTTTTACATCTTTTGATAGGCTTATTCCCAACTATTTCATATTTCTTATGCTATTGTAAATAAAATTGTTTTATAAAATTTCAATTTCTAACTATTCTTTGCAAATATGTAAAAATAAAATTGATGGGGGGCCTCCCCGGTGACGCAGTGGGTTGAGCACACCCTGTGAAGCTGTCCGCAGCCTCTGCAGCGCTGGTTCAATCCCCGGGCGGCCAGGGAGAAACCCACATGGCACGGCAGACCTCTCCTGTCTCGCCAGCTGCTCCCCTCAGCAGTGGATTTCAGTCAGTCTGCCTGTTCTGTTTCCCGCTCTGTCTCTGGTGAATCCTTTCACCCTCCACACCCCTGGCCTATACCCCAGTTTTTATATAAATAAATAAATCTTTAAAAATAAAATAAAATAAAATTGATGGTTCTATATTGTTCTTGTACCCCTATACCTTGCTAAACTCACTTATTAGTTCTAGCAGTTTTCTTGGTAGATGCCATCAGATTTTCTACATAAACGATCATGTACAAGACATTTTTACTCTCCAATCTGGAAGCATTAAAAAAAAAACAAAGTTTAACTGAGATTTAATTCCCATACTATGCAATTCACCCATTTAAAGTGTACACTTTGATGGTTATTGGTATATTCATGGGTTGTGCTATTATCACTGAAATCAATTTTAGAACATTTTCATATCACAACAGAAAATATCAAGACAACCTCCAATTTATTTTATGCCTTAAAGATTTGCCAATTCTGGACAATTCATTAAAAAGGAGTCACGTAAGATGTGGCCTTTTTGTGTCTGGCTTCTTTCATGTAGCACATTTTCAAGGCTCATTATGTTAAAGCATGTATCAGTCATTCATTCCTTTTCCCCCAATTTTTTAATTGTAACACACATAGAATAAATGTATCATACTAGCCATTTTGATGGTTAAGTACAGGTCAGTGGTATTAAGTACATTCATTATATTGTGCTACCTCCATCACCATCGTCTCCAGAACTCTCTTATCTTGTAAAACTAAAACTCTATACCCATGAAACAGTAACTCCCCTTGCTCCCCATGGCCCAGCCCATGGCATGGCCCAGCCCATGGCAACCACCATTTTATTTTCTGTCTCTCTGATTTTGGTTACTCTTAACTACTTCACGGGAGTGGAATCCTATAGTATTTGTCTGTGCCTGGCTTATTTCCCTTAGCATAATGTCCTCAGGGTTGTCCGAAAAGTGCTTGATTTTTTAAATTGCTGAATAATATTCCATCGTATGTATATACAAAGTTTTATTTGTCCATTCATCAGTTGACAGACATTTGGCTAGTTATCACGTTTGAGCTATTATAAATAATGCTGCTATGAATATCTGTCTGCAACCTTTACCCCCTCCCTTTGGAAACCATTGATTGCTAGTTTGTCTTTATGTTTTGCCTTTTTCCAGAATGTCGTATAAATGGAATCACACCACGTGTAGCTTGAGAGCCTGGCTTCTTTCGCTTGCCACAATACAGTGGAGCCTCTTCAGCACGTATCAGCACTTCCTTCCTGTTTCATGCTGAGTGTTAAGCCAAGCTAGCGATGCTCCGTGGTGTGTTTATCCATTCACACAGTGAAGAATATATGGATTGTTTCCAGTTTTTAGCAAATATTAACAAACTACCATATATTTCTGCATGCAGACTTTTGTCTAAACATATGTTTTCATTTCTCTTGGGTACATACATATCTAGGAGTGGGATTGCTGCGTGTTTTGGCAAATTCTATCAGGTTCCTATTACTGCTGTGACAAACTATCACAAACTTAGTGGCTTAAAATGATAAATTGATTCTCCTTACAGTTCTGGAAGTGAGAGATTCAACAGGAATCTTAAGGGGCTAGAATTGAAGTGTCAGTACAGTGATTCCTTCTGGAGGCTCTGAGGGGACAATTCATTTCCTTGCCTTTTCAGCTTCTAGTGGCCTTTGTATTCCTTCTTCAGATGGACAACAGGAGGATGGATGGAGGTTTCTTTTGTCTTCAAAGCTCACCATCACTCCAGTCTCTGCTTCTATCACCTTCTCAACATTTTCCTGTGTGTCCCTCTCATAAGGACCATCGTGATTACCTCAGATTCGCACCGTTAATCCGGAAAAATCCTCTCATCCAGGTATTAATTTAATCACCTATGCAATTTGTTCCTTTTCCCATATAAGGCAACTCTCATAAATTTTAGGGGTGGGGATGTGGGCATATTTGGGAGGCCATTATTCAGCCTATGCATGTTTGACTTTATAAGAAAATGCCAAACTGTTTTCCAAAGTGACTGTAAAAGTTTGCTTTCCTACCATATGAACATTCTAGTTATCCAATATCCTTGACTTGCACTAGATATTATCTATCAATCTTTAATCTCGGTCGTTCTAGAGGGAGTGGAGCAGTATTTCATTATGGTTTTAATTTGCTTTTCCCTACTGGCTAATGATGCCAGACAACTTTTTTGGTGCTTGTTTGTCATCCATTTGTCTTCTTTAGTGAACTGTTCAAATATTTTGATCATATTTTGGTTGGGTCGTTTGTATTCCATTATTGAGTTTTGACAATTCATTATGTATTCTGCTCATAATTCCTTTATCAGATATGTATTTTGCAAATATTTTCCCCAGACAATGTTTTGTCTTTTTCCTTTTCTTCAGTGTTTTTCAAAGAGCAGAAGTTCTTAACTTTGGTGAAGTCCAATTTATCAATTTTTAATGGATTGTCCTTGTAGTGTCAAAGATAAGAAATCTCTGTGTAATACAGGTCACAAAGATTTTCTTTTGCATTTTTGCTGGAATGTTTGTTGTTTTAACTTTTATGCCTATAACCCACGCTCAGCTCATTTGTGTACCTGATGTAAAGTATGCAATAAGATTCTTTTTTCTTTGTTTTGTATTTGAATGTTCAATGATTCCAGCAACAGTTGTTTAACAGATTATGTTTCTGTGTCTTTCTGTGTCAAAAATCAATTAACCATGTATGTGTGGGTCCAATTCTGGAATCTCTGCTGCATTCCATGGATCTATGAATCTATCCTTTTGCCAATATCACACTGTTTTAATTGTTCCAGCTTTATAGCACGTCTTGATAGCAGATACTGTGAGTTATCCAACTTTGTTCTTTTTCAAAACTCTTGACTATTCTAGTTCTGTTGTTTTACTATGTAAGTTTTAAAGTAAGCTTGAAAATGTCTACAAACCATCTTTCTGGGACTTTGGAATTGCATGGAGTCTATAGAACCATTTGGGGAAAAACTGACATTGTGTCATCTATTACTGAGTAACAAGTTAGTCCCAAATTAAGCAACCTATAACATCAAATATTTATCTCAGATTCTGTAGATCAGGAATGTGGCTGCAGCTTAGCTGGGTGCCTTTGCCTCAAGGTCTTTCACAAGGTTGAATCAAGCTGTCAGCCAGGGCTGAGTTGAAGGTTCAAATGGGGGAGGTTCTGTTTCCAAGCTTACTCATGTGGTTGTTGGCAAGATTCAGTTCTTTGCAAGCTGTTGGACTGAGTGCTTCAATTCCTTGCTGACTGTTGGCTGGAGGCCTTTCTTAGTTCCTTGACTTCTGGGCCTCTCTGTAGAGCAGCTTACAACATGTAACTTGCTTTCCTCAGAACAAGAGAGTGCTCAAAAAAAAAAAAGCGATTAAACTTTGCAATCTAATCTAAAAAGTGACATCATTTTTGCCATGTTCTATTCATTAGAAGTGGATGACTAGGTCTAACCCACACTCAAGGGAAGGAGGTTATATAAGGACATGAATCCAGAAGGCAGGGACCTTAGAAGCCATCTTAAAGGCTTCCTATCACAGATCTTTTAACAACGAGACTTCCAATTTATGAAGACAAAATATCATTATTTAGTGAATCTTCCTTTGATTTTATTCATCTTTTGTAAGAATCATACCTATGGACTTCACGATTCTGGTGCCCTTGTAAATGGTACTATTTTAAATTTTCAATAATTTATGGCAACTCTACAGAAATACAATTGATTTTTGTCTATTGACTTTATGTCCTATGATTATAATAAACTCACTAATTGACTCTAGTATTTTTTGGCAGACTCTGAGTGTGTTTTTTTTTTTGTTTTTTTTGTTTTTGTTTTTACCTATACAGGTTATCTGTCCACGGAAATTTGATTTCTTCTTTTCTGATATGTCTTTATTCCTTATTCTTGCCTTATTTCACTAAGATGTCCAGTACAATGTTAAATATTGTTCGTTACTCCTTTTTACAGCCCAGATGTTCATCCTAAAATCATTTCTATCCTTCTAGGATATGTTATTTAAAAGTTATTTTAATGAAAAAAAAAGTTATTTTAATGATGTCTGTTTATATCTGAAAATATCTTTCTTTCACCCTTATTCATTAAAGTTTAATTTCTGGGTATAAAGTTTTAGGCTGATAGTTATTTCTCTTGCTGCTTTGAAGATAATGTTTCCTAGTCATCTGGCTGTCATTATTGGAAAATCTTTTGCTAGTCTTTGGCACTCTGAAGTTTCATTACTACATGTCTAAATGAAAAATTATTTTTAATTATCCTGCTTAGAATTCTTGGGTTTCTGCATGTGAGAATGTTGGTGTCTTTTATAATTTCTGAAACATATCTCTTTATATATTGCTTTTTCCTCTTGTGTTGTTATTCTCTTCTTCTGGAACTCCACTGGGAACACGTATTAGACTTTCTCTCTCTCTCTACTTCATTTCTCTTAAAGTCTAATATTTTCCATCATTATCTTTTTGTCCTATATTGGTAATTTATTTAGATCTATCTTCTAATTCTCCAGTTCTCTGCTGTTTATAATATCCTTTGAGTTTTTCATTTAAATGATTAATTTTTAATTGTATAAACGATTATTTTCTTGCAAATCTATTCTAGTCAGTTTCAACATTCTCTCTGCCCTTCCTACCAACCTTATCTTTAATTTCTTATGCACACTAAACAATATTATTTTATACTCTGCATTTGAATGTCCCACTATCTATGGTTTGTGTGTGTGTGTGCGCACCTGACTATGAAATTTGATGTTTATGCTGACTCTCATGGATTGAGTGGTTTATTTTTTATTCTGATTTTGTAAATTTGTTGTATCTTTAAGGTCTGTGGATGTATTCCTCCAAGGAAAAATTTTCACTTTCTTCTTACAGTTTTCTGGGGGTACTACCAAGGACCACTTTGTGATTTTTTTTTTTTAAATGATAAGTCTGCATTTTTTTTTAGATTTATTTATTTATACAAGAACAGGGGTATAGGCCACAGGCACGGGAGGGTGAGGGGATTCACCAGAGACAGAGCAGGGAGCAGAACAGGCAGACGACCAAAAACACTGCTGAGGGGAGCAGTGGGTGAGGCCGGAGAGGTCTGCAGCGCCATGTGGGTATCTCCCTGGCCAGCCAGGAATCGAACCTGTGCTGCAGAGGCTGTGGACAACCTCAGAGTGCTGCACTCAACCCGCTGCACCACCAGGGAGGCCCCCCATGGAACCCTTTGAAGTCTAGCTACCGCATAGGGCTTATTTGGGGCTGCAGAGATTCAGATTTGGTGCTGGCTCAGCCCCACATGGCTTTAACTTTGCTTCACCATCCCCATGGAATTTACTTTCCCCAGCTCTATCTGCAGGGTGAGCATTTTCCTGTTGAACTTCTGGAGGGGTTGCTCTCTGGCTCTCCTGCCTTTTTGCATGCCCCTCTGGCCACCTCTCATGCTGCTTGAGCTTTCAGCTTTGTCCCCTGTCCCTCACAGCAATGGCTGATTAAAATCTGGCTCAAGGTCATCAGGAATCAGCAGATACCTCCAGAGTAAATATGATCTCTAGCTCTTGTGTATTTGTGCTTTCCTAGCATTTCTGCTCCTCCTTCCCCTAGGAATTCTTACTTTCTTACCACTTCTCTGTACATTAAAATATTAAAACTTCTTTTTGGCACTTAATATGTTTTGAGCTGGAGGGAATTTCTCTAAACATCTAGTCCAGCAGATTGTTGGAAACACAAGTCCTGCTGTAAAATATCAGTGTTTTCCTTTGCAGAAATATTTTCTGTGCAGATATATAATCTGTCTAATATGAAAACACCACACATATTGCTTCATAACCTGTAGTTGTGTCAGTTAGCAATACATTTTGAATATCTTTTTACGTGAATAAATGTGTCCATGGTGCTGTGGGTGGGGTTGCCCTGGAAACAGACTCTGAGACAGAGATTTAAGTGCAGGAAGTTTATTCAGGAGTGCTCTTAAGAGCTTCACCATAGGAGAAGGGAATAAAGTAGGATTAGACAGAGGGGGAGGTTAGGCAACCATGTAGCAGTCGCATGGACTCCAGATCTGGAGCTGGGAAGGCCCTGCAGTTATCCCAAATTGAAGGAAGAAAGCTGAGCCTTAGGCCTCCCTGGTAGCTCAAGGGGTTAAGTCTCAACACTATGACTATCACCAGCCACAGCAGCACGAGTTCCATCCCAGGCCAGGGAGCTACCCACATGGCGCAGCAGACCTCTCCTGACTCCCCCGCTGCTCCCCTCAGCAGGGTATTTTAGTAGATCCACCTGTTCTGTTCCCCACTCTGTCTCTGGTGAATCCTCTTACCCCCCCCCACACCTCTGGCCTACACCCCAGCTCTTGTATGCAAAAATAAATAAATCTTTACAAAAAGAAAGAAAGAAAGAGGGCCTCCCCTGGTGGCGCAGTGGTTGAGCGCTGGTCTGCAAAGCTGCCCGCAGCCTCTCCTGCCGCTCCCACTGCTCCCTTCAGCAGTGTATTTCATCAGTCTGCCTGTTCTGTTCCCTTCTCTGGCTCTGGTGAATTCTCTCACCCTCCCGCACATCTGGGCTGTACCCCAGTTCTTGTATAAACAAATAAATAAATCCAAAAAAAAAAAAAAAAGGCAAGCAAGCAAGCTGAGCCTTATACTCCTTTGGAGTGTGAAGTAGGCTGCCTCCCAGGAAGGGGATGTGACAAAGGGCAAGGTAGCCATCTTCAACTGCATACAATTCATGGTGATAGCTGGCAGATGAAGGCTGTCAGCCTGTAGCTCTCCCAGATGCAGGGAGTCCCAAGGGGGCAATGGAGCACATCAGTTTTGACCACAGTTAGGAATACTTTGGGCTTCAAATAACAGGAAATCCAACCAACACTTGCTTAACAAATAGTTAATTTGACTAATAATTAACACAAACTATTTTTTGTAATAAGTCTAATTATTCAAATTTAATAATTAGTTTTTCTCACTTAATGTAAGGTCTGCAGGAGATGATTGCTCACATTAACATCTTTCCTATTCATCAGGAAAGAAAGAGACTTTCCCAAAAGCCCCCAGGAGACTTCTTATATCTCGTTGACCAGAACTGGATCACATAGCCACTCGTAGGTGCAAGGGAACTGGGAAAGTGGGAATAGGATTGTCATAATTTTGTGCCTGGGCAGTGACCATCGCTGCCCTGAACAGTATCTGGGTTCTGTTAGCTCAGAAGACGGGAAAGGACATTAGACATCCAACTAACAGCCTGCCACAAATAGACCTTGGTGAAATTATTTTGAATAGTTGGATGTGGACATAACTTGCTGAAACAGTCCCCATATTGCTGGACACTTGAGTATACCCAACCAGTTGCTGTATCCACTGGGCTGCCATGAACATCCTTGCCTACTCATTTCCTCAATTATTTCCTCAGGATGAAATGCCTTTCTCAGGACTTTGACGCAGATCAAGACATACCTGAGAAAGGCTGTACAAATTTATACTTCCAGGGGCAGTGAGTGCAAAGACCTCATTCCCCAGGATCATCACAGACACTGGATATTAACATTCTTATTATTTTCTTTTTTTTTTTCATGAAGATTTATTTATTCGTACATACAAGAACCAGGATACAAGTCAGACTCGTGGGAGGGTGAGAGGATTCACCAGAGACAGAGTGGGGAGCAAAACAGGCAGACTGATGAAATACACTGCTGAGGGGAGCAGTGGGCGAGACAGGAGAGGTCTGCCGCGCCATGTGGGTTTCTCGCAGGCCAGCCAGGATTGAACCCACGCTGCAGAGGCTGCGGACAGCTTCACAGTGCGGCGCTCAACTGCCTGCACCACCAGGGGAGGTCCCATTCTTGTTATTTTCATCAGATTTATATTCTTAAAAAAGTACTTTGTTTTAATTTGCATTTTTGATTACTTTGTATTCATCGTATCTGTTTATTTTTTTGAATTGTGGCCCCCAAATGGGCTTGCTTGGTTTTAGCATTTTGGAAATTATTGAGAGATCTTTAGTGTCTTGCTCTATTGTGAGGAAGAGGTTAGTCACACAGGTTATTGTTTGGTTAAATTAAGCTCCTGCATGATACTGACTCCTGGTCAAAGCATGAAACACCAATGTGTGGATCTCTATGTAATCAAGGGTCCAGAATTCCAGCGCAGCGGGACCCCGCTTGGCAGTATTATTTATTAATAACAATGAGATTGAAGAGTTGCACCTGGTCCTGGTGTGCTGCTGCCCAGTCCCCACCCCAGGGTTCCGCAGCAGGGATAGACCTAGGTGACCAGCAAAATATAAACCACCTCAGCAAAAACTTCATTTTAGGCTCCCTTATTCCAAAGTGTTCTGTGCACACATCAGTGGTTCCCGACCCACAAGACATCTGGTCTGGCCCTTCTAGAAAGACAAGGGGGGGGGGCATGTGCTTCGGTGTAGATGCTGACTCTCCATTCCCTCTCCAGCCCTTTCCCTGTAATAAATGGGTGGTTTGTGAGCATTGTCACCCGGGGTCCCGGGCGTCTTCTCCGGCAATTGAACTCTGTGGAGGTGCCACCGTTAGCGCACTTTCTGGTCCACTTCTGTACGTGTTCCCGGGCACCAGGGGACAAAAGGGCATATTGTCCAGTGTACGTGTTTATGTCCAGGAAGCTATTAAATAAGACTCACTAATTGTGTTATTAAGTGAACCTCTATCCTTCATATTTTGGCCTGATACGATTTCAATACCATTTTATTCTGGGTTTTGGTCTCAAGTTCTATTCATTTAACTATTTTGGTCTTTAGTTTCCCTTCATTTTGTCTGTTTTGCACTTTTCCCACTCTTTTGCATAGTATTTTATTTTATTTATTTTTAAAAAGATTTTTTAAGGTTTTTTATGCATACAAGAACTGGGGTGCAGGCGAGAGGTGTGGGGGAAGGCGGTGAGAAGATTCACCAGAGAAAGAGTGGAGAACAGAACAGGCAGATTTACTGAAACACACTGCTGAGGGGAGCAGTGGGCGAGGCAGGAGAGGTCCGCTGCTCCATGTGGGTCAGCTCCCTGGCCGGCTGGGGATCGAACTCATGCTGCAGTAGCTCCCAATATCTTCATAGTGCTAAGACTTAACCTCTTGTGCCACCAGGGAACCCCCCATTGTGAAATTATTTTAAATAACATAGGATAGATTTTTTTTAATCCAATCTGGGAAATTTTATTTTTAAATATGGGAGTAAGTGTCATTGATATTTAACATTAAAACAAGCATTTTTAGTTTATGGCGCTTTATTTGTTTCTGTGCTTTTTTTTAAAAAAAAAGATTTATTTATTTATTTATTTATTTATACAAGCACTGGGTACAGTCAGAAGCGCGGGAGGGTGAGAGGATTCACCAGAGCCAGAGCGGGGAACAGAACAGGCAGACAGAGGAGTACACTGAGGAGAGCAGCGGGTGGCAGGAGAGGTCTGCGCGCCATGTGGGACCCTCGCCCGGTGGCCGGGGATCGAACCGGCGCTGCAGAGGCTGCGGGCAGCTTTGCAACCCAGCGCTCAACCGCTGCGCCACTGGGGAGGCCCTGTGCTATTTTTTAAGGCTTCTTTGCTGTTTACTTTGCTTTATGTTTTTTTTCTCTTATGGGTACATGTTTTGCTTTTACCTTCTTCGTACTTTGGAAGGCATATATACTCCTTTTGAGGCTGTTAAGTATGACCTTTAAGCATTCTGTAGGCCTAGAGAAGGAGGTACACAAGATTGCTCTAACACCAAAGGACTCGGGACCCAATTTCCTGCTAGTCACAGATGGGATAATTTGAGACTCAATCGAGATAACTGCAGTGGATCAAAACACATCAAATAGATTGGAATCCATGAGTTCATATCACAAAAACAAAAAAACCCTTACTATTTACCTTTAAAGAAGAAAAAAACAATTGTTTTCCTTGAGAAGACTTGATGGCAGGAGCTATATTTGGAAAGCTGCTGAAGAAGATATATAAGCAGAACAAAGAAAAAACATTCTGTATCCTATATTTCTTAAATTACCAAAAAATTTATAATGAAATAATAGTCTTTAAGTTCTTCTGAGTGAGCCAGGTTGAGCTCACCTTTATTTTCCTCTCTGTCCTCTTGTTAATAAAACCTTAGATTGAGATACAGATTTATCATTTAGACTTTTAAAAACTAACTTTGTAGTTTTTACAGTTTTTCCCCTTGTTTTTAATTCTATTTTTTAACTCTTGTTATTGTGGCATATATATATTTTTAAAGATTTATTTATTTATGCATACAAGAGCTGGGGTACAGGCCAGAGATGCGGGGGGCGGGGTGAGAGGATCCACCAGAGACAGAGCGGGGAACAGAACAGCAGACTGACCGAAACACACTGCTGAGGGGAGCAGCGGGCGAGACAGGAGAAGTCTGCCTCGCCATGTGGGTTTCTCCCTGGCCGCGGGGATTGAACTCCTACTGCAGAGGCTATGGATTGCTTCATAGTGCAGTGCATAACCCCTTGCACCACCAGGGAGGCCCTGTGGCATATATTTCTATTAAAATTTTTTTGAAGAAGGCATAGATAAAATGCTTTTGAACCCTAGCAATTCACTGTGTGGGCTCAGATGTCAGATTGCCCAGGCGCCATCGAGGCTCTGACAGGAGTTACCTAACCTCTCTGGGCTTCTTTCCTCATCTGCAAAATGAAGATTGCAAGAATTCCTGACTTGAAGGGCTGTTGGTGGAGTGAATGACCCTGTACCTACAAAGCAATTAGAACTGTGCCTGTCAACAGTGGGTGCTTGGTATTTGTTAGCTGTCCTGGTGAAAGACCATCAGGCAGAGTGGACCATGGACGACCGACCATAAGGCTGTTGCTCCGGTGTCTTCTGAAAGCTGACGTGACAGAGAAGTCTGAAACAAAACTGACCCTGCTGTCTTCCGGGCTAGCGCTTAAGAGCTCTGGGCAGACTGTCTTGGTCACACTGGCTCCCCAGCTCACACAGCATGTGGGACCTTGGGCAAGCGACTTGACCTCTGCTCCTTGCTGGCATGCGTGAAGAGGGGCAACTCGTAGACCTCCCCGTCATGGACTCTGTGCATTTGTCGGCCAAACCAGCCTTCCTCGCCTTTGTTTGTTTCTATTTTCTACGCCAGCCTTTCCATTCTGGAGGAAACTTCTAATCATGGTCTCCCCAGTCACCGGCCAATGAATGCTCTTACTCCATTCTCTTGGCTGCCGTGCTCAGTCCAGGTGTTGGGCCCAGACTGTAAAGACAGTCGAAGTCTGTCAGCGGTGAAACCAGGAGAGAGACTCCCTGGCTTCTGGATTACTGGGTTAGGATAATGTGAGCTGGGAGCTGCCCGCCCAGGCCTGGAGGAAGCCTGTCCGCAGCGGGAGAAGCTCCCGGGCCTGGAGAGCCCGCGTGGCAGGAAGGGGTGCGCAGGCAGCGGCCGAGCAAAGGGATCCTGGCAGGGTGGCTGGAGCTCCTGTACCCAGTCGACGGGAAGGCCAGCGCCGCCACTTGACGGGGCCGCGGTGAGGGTTGGCTGAGAGAATTCGTGGAAAGCACCAGGCAGCTTGCGGAGCACAGCCAGTCCTCACTACATGAGGATTTGCTGTCTCCTGTCTTCATGCCTGAAGGAGATTCCCCCCTTGTCGTCAAAAATGGTGGCCAATGTGTCTATGTGAAGAAAGTTAATTTTCCTGAAAGGTGGTAAGTTCTTTCTGTGTGTTGATACAGAGCTTCCTAAAATTTCAGAAAATCTTTTTCTAAAATCCCTTTCACTACTCGTCTCTAGGCGTGCACGGCAAGGGTCCGTGTGATGGTGTCCGTCGTTCTCCACGTCTGTCTGCCCTCATCATTCCCTCTCCTCGCCTCTGCGTGTTGAGCTCGTGGGGTGAGGCCACGGCTGAGAGTATCAGCTCCACTAACAGTTGACCTCTTGTTCTTCTCTCAGCCCTGCTGGGCCAGATAAGCCGGGGGCGGGGTGGGGGGAACTCTAGGCCACTGGCTGCCCCAAGCTCGGCTCCTTCATATGGTTCAGCAGAAGGACGTGTGTCTCCACTTCCCGGCCCTGGTCTTTGTAGCAGCAGTGCTGGCAGGTGACAGACTGACTTCTCAGGGACAGACTTCGGCAAGGTCAGCAGGAGAGTGACAGCTCTGCGGGCTCCCAGAAACCCCTGTGGCGTCAGCCTTGTTGGAAATGCAGAATCTCAGGCCCCATCCTGGACCCACGAATCAGAAGGCCCATTTTCACAACATCCCTGGGGGTCTTGTGTGCATATCAAGGTTTGAGAAACTGCTCCAGAGCAAAGACTCAGTTTAACCCTCTTGTTCATAGCCCATTTTCGGGGGTCTACTTGTGAAGTCATTTTGTACAGAGAAAGGCTTTCCAACCGCCTCACCAGCCAGATCACGTCATGCTCTTACTCTCTTTTCCGTTACTTCATTTTCTTGTTTTAAAAAAAGAATTATTTATGCAGACAAGATCTGGGGTACAGGCCAGAGGTATGGGGGATGAGAGGACTCACCAGAGACAAGAGTGGAGAGCAGAACAGGCAGATGGACTGAAATACACTGCTGAGGGGAGCAGCGGGCAAGACAGGAGAGGTCTGCTGTGCCATGTGGGTTGCTCCCTGGCCAGGGATCGAATTCATGCTGCAGTGGCTGGCAATAGCTTGATAGCGCCATGTCTTTAACCCCTGAGCCACCAGGGAGGCCCCCATTACTTCATTTTCATGTGACTGTTACCTCAGTATAATGCTATTACCATAAAGTGGGGCCGCCAGTCGAGGGCACCTACTCGTCTTGTGTGTGCAATCCACACTTTATTAAAACCTTAAGCCTATTTAGTCTCTCTTGCTGTGTTCTTGGCTCTCCTCACCTTTTTGAGAATTCCAAAACTTGCCATAGTTGTCAACAGCGTCTGTTTGTTCTTGTCTTCATAAGAGCTGAATGATTTAACTGCTTTTTCCTGAGTTTAGTGACTCAACTTGATTTCACTCACTAGCCTTGAGATGCTTCCTTTTTCCAACATAGTATCATTATTGCCCACCCAACAGTAGCAAAATATTAATGATTAATAATCTCACTTTATTCTGACCAAACTCTATAAGGTTAGTAAGGTTGGTTGCCACCTGGTACCCTGGTGGCACCAGGGTTAAGTTGCAGCACTATCAAGCTGTCACCAGCCACCATGGCCTGAGTTCCATCCCTGGCCAGGGAGCTGACCCACAGGGAGCAGCAGACCCTTCCTGTCTTGCCAACTGCTCCCCTCAGCAGTGTATTTCAGTAGATCTGCCTGTTTTGCTCACCACCCTGTGTCTGGTGAATCCTCTCACCCCCTGCATCCCTGGCCTATACCCCAGTTCTTGTATGCATACATAAAAATAAATCTTAAAAAAAAACACCAAAGTATCTGTAACAGCAGGTGACTGTTCCAAGTGTGACTTCCGCTCTCAGCTCCTCCCAGTGACCTTGAACTCCTCGCAAGCCCTGAGGTCTAATGAAACTGCGGTCATGTTATTCACCCCCTAAATCGCCCTTCTGCTCATCTTTCCATCATGATGAATGGCATCATCCTGCGCCCTGTGGCTAAATCAGACTCCGACTTGTTTGGGGCCATCCCTTCTGGGCACCTCCTCCGCTCAGCCCCCCACTGAGTTCTGCCAGCCGTAACCTCTGGAGCACATCCTAAGTCCATTTACTTCTCTGGTGCAGCGTCAAGGCTCCCCATGGCCCCAGCCCCCTTGGTGAGTGTCCCCTCCCACCCTTACCCCCCTACAAGCACCAGAAAATCTTTCACCTTAAACCACACCAGCCACTTACCTAGAACCCTTCGATGTCTTCCCATTTTCCTTAGAACAAAACGCAAACGCCTCACTGGGCCTTGGGATTCGTTGGCCTGGTGTGATCTGGCCCAGGACCTCTCCTGTCTCATCTTGTGTTACAGTCACCACCTTCTTCCCCTCAGTCCGAGGCCCTGGTCTTCTCTCGCCTCTCTGCTGCCCAGTGCTTTTCTGCAGCAGCGCTTCACACTCCTGCCCACTCTCTGCTCTTAGTCTTGTCTCCCTCAGCCTTTCTGGCTACATGTGTGTGTATGCGGCGTGTGTGCCTTCTTTAGAGACCTCCCTAGCCTTCCCGTCAGAACTGGCTCCTCCCTGGCGGTCTCTCCAGCGCTGGTCTGCTCTGGGGCAGTCGTGAGGGGCCAGCGTCTGTTCACTCTGTGCCAGGGTGTGATGACTGCCTCACACTGAGGGTCGAGAATGTGAGGCATTTCGTTCCGACACCTGGCACGGTGACTGACACGCAGGAGTTGTTCGTGGGCATGTGGTGAAGAACTAAATCTTTTGGTCCTTTTCTTCTGCATTCTGGGAAAGCATCTCAAGGATGTCATTCACGTCAGTTGGTGAATTTCTACAAACACCCTTTCTGTTCTTTACTGGCTACCTATGGATTTTCATTCCTGTTTGTTTCCTTTGGAATTCTTTGAGTCTTTCTGTGAGTCAACTACCTTTTCAACTTTGCTCTTCATCTTTTGCCTCCTGGGCACAAAGGTTATGATTATTTGCAATCCTTTGAAGATGCCAAATAGTTTGACTTTTTCTTCTGGCCCTGAAAGCAAGTAATTTTCCAGAAGTATTTCCTTTCTGTGAGTCTTCCAACCATACATTTTTATCCCAATGTCTTTGTTTGTAGACCTTAATTTGTTTTTTCTCTTCAACCACACACAATAAGACCCTTGCGGTTTCAGTGTGTCAACAGAGGGCTGCCTTCGGTCCCAACTTGCAGCCTTTTAGGTAGTGGTTCCACCGTCTCAATGAATCTGCGGCTGGAAAAGTGCAGTGTTGATGGGCGCAGCTTCCAGTTCACGCTTCACCCTCTTTTTTTTTTTTAAGATTTTTTTTTTAATTTATTTATACAAGCACGGGGTACAGACCAGAGGCGTGGGAGGGTGAGAGAATCCACCAGAGACAGAATGGGGAGCAGAACAGGCAGAAGGACCGAAATACACTGCTGAGGGGAGCAGCGGGCGAGACAGGAGAGGTCTGCTGTGCCATGTGGGACTCTCCCTGGCTGGCCGGGAATCGAACCAGCGCCGCGGAGGCTGCGGACAGCTTCACAGTGCTGCGCTCAACCCGCTGTGCCACCAGGGAGGCCCATGCTTCACCTTCTAACAGGCTTTCCTTACTATACCTCCTTGTACTCTGGTCGCTATGGCCTTCCCCTCATTGTCTGCTCCAGTACTAGAAGCCGATGACAGTCAGTGGGAGAGGATACATTTTACATTTTACACCCCATCCAGCCTGCTCTTACTTCCTGACTACTGGGGTTCATCACAGGGGTCCTCTGTGTCCACATATAAATGTGAAAAGAGGGCCTCCCGGTGGCGCAGCAGTTGAGCGCTGGGTTGCGAAGCTGCCCGCAGCCTCTGCAGCGCCGGTTCGATCCCCGGCTGCTCCCCGGCCACCGGAGGAGGGTCCCACATGGCGCGCAGACCTCTCCTGCCGCCCGCTGCTCCCCTCAGCAGTGTACTTCGGTCCTTCTGCCTGCTCTGTTCCCCGCTCTGGCTCTGGTGAATTCTCTCACCCTCCCGCGCTTCTGACTGTACCCAGTGCTTGTTTGTATGTATGTATGTATGTATGTATAAATCAATAAAAATCAATCAATCAATAAATCTTTTAAAAAAAATGTAAAAAGACAGTGGGTGGACTGGGGTGGGGGAGGGAGGCAAAAGGGTTTTGAGATGAGGGGCAAAACTCAGGAATCCTGCCTCACAGGATTCCTCCTCGGTATCAAGAGCGCTGCGGGCCCAATCCTTTGGCTAGTGAAGGCCCGGATATCTGAGTCAGGACACAGCTGGTGGAGCAAGGAAAATGTAACTTAAAAAAATTTTTCTCCAGTTGCTCTTTCATGAAGAGAAGCCTGAATATTCCGTAAGGAAGAAGTATAGATCTACTTTTCTGTCTAACTCCATTTGCCTTAAAATTATTTTCAAGGCTGCTCACAATTTTATATTATGTTGTCTATCAATCTCTTGTTATTTTAATGGGTTTTTAGTCTTTTCCTGTAAGGTCATGGGATATTTTAGTGAAAAGTTGTGAGGAATTTCTCTGGAGAGCTGTAAGATCCAATTTTTCTCTTATCCTCTTTCAACAAAGAAATCTGCAGATCCACAGAATATCATAAATATTACTTTTTTTTTTTTTTTGCTTAACATCTGCTCCCATAGCTCTGTCAGTGAGGAATTCATCATTCCCAAAGCATTCCATATGCTTTTCCACTCTGCATTTACCCATGCAATTTCCCCTGGCACAAATCCTCTTCATTTTTTGGCCTCTAGCAACTCAAGAACAGGATGTTTCGATCCTCCTCTTGTTTTTGAGCCTGAGGACACTGTGGGACTCCATGTTTGTGAGTACAAACATTCTAATCAGAATCATGCCAACATTGATGAAATTTTATGAAGAACATATTTTCTTGAGCAAACAAATCTATTTCATTATCTCCTATCAATTTCCTATATACTTCAGGTAAAATGTTTCTAATGTTATGTTTTTGTTTTACCAAAATTATATTCATCTGGAAAATTCTTAATCTTGTAAATGTCACCGCGAAGAATTATTTTAAATTTTGTCTAAATAAAGTGTTTTAAATTTTAACCTCTTACGAGTGAGCTTACTTTATGACAATTATGTCTACCAATTTCTTGTGGTGCAAATTTTGTGGGTCTAAATTTTTCTAAGAGGATGTGACTCTACTCAGAGTTTTGAGTCAATACAAACTGCAGCAGATAGTACATGGTGGCCCTTCCACACCCCCTTGTCACTCAACCTTCTGCACTTGAGAATGGTGGTTGGTTTCCAAGGGCAAAAGCCTGCAAGCCCCACCTGCAGGCTCTCTCTCAGCTGGCCACCGTGGGCCAAAAGTGCTGAGGAGTTACTGTGCCTGGGACAATCGCTAAGCCAATGGCAGGTAAGAGTTGGAGGAATACCCGGCTCCCTCACCCCTATCCTCTGGTGGGATGACTCTGAGGTATAGTTTTCACACTGCCTTTTCAGGGGGTGGGATAGAAGGGGAGGGAATTGAATGTGGTCACCCCCAGTGGAGAACTGCTGGATGATGCAAACTTTAATGGTTCATCCCATCCCTGTCTTACCTCTCCCCTCCCTACTGATGCTTTCTGGAACGACCTCTCAAATAACTTGTACTCTCATTCTCGCTAGCCTCAAGAGGACTCAGCTTTCAGGGAGCCCAGCCTACAACTACAAATATCATTGTGTAAAGTTTTTGCCATTGTCAGTTTTATTGTGTTGATTATTTTTATGGAGAGAATTTTCAATGGTGTTTTTAATTGAGTTAAAAAATTGTTTCCAATGACTTAAAATTAGTCTTCACTCATTTTTTTCTAATTCATAACAAATTTTACTAGGTGCTGTTTTGTGTTGTTTATTTCTGCCGGTATTAAGAACCACTTGAAGACTGATGGATTGTGTTTAATAGAAGGTAAGGCTGGGATCTGGGAACATGCCTGGGTCAGGATCTCTGCCTGTGCTTTTTGGTAATCCTCTCTTGAAAACCCTTTCCCATATCCTCCACCTAGAAAAATTCTACTTAATCTCCATGACCAAGTAGAAATGCCAATTTCCGCATGAAACTTTTCCTGGCATCAGTAAGTAATTGTAACGTCTGCGCTCCCAGAGCACCCTGCTTTTTTCCTCTGTTTAGCACCTTTTCCTGCCTTAAGTGATTTTCAGCTGCATGTTTCCTCATTAAGAGCAGAGCGGATCTTGTGGGGTTTTTTCCCTCCCACCGAACTTCCATCCCATGGCACCCACATGGTAGGCTTCCAACAACAGTTTGAATCTATATCCCATTACAGAAGATGGATATCATACCCAGATCTCAGGAAAATGATGGCTTTTCATTTTGGTTAACTTTTGAATAGGGTTTCTTTTAAATCTGTAATGCATACCATGTCTTTCTCAACATCTTTATCAGCTTCTCTCAAAATATATTTGGTTCTTAATCATGTCTCTCCATCAGTATAGTTCCCATCTTTTTTGCTTTCTCTAAATTGCTTTATTTGTTTTTCACATGTAATGAAACTTTATAATATGGGTTTTAAAAATTGCTCCAATAATAAAAAGATCCCTGGTCACCAACAAAGAATAGTTGATGAGGAATCCTTCAAAGTCCATAATGAAACACAAAAATACCATTGAAAAATGCATAAACGACATGAACAGGTATTCACAGAACATACATGGCTAATAGACATGTGGAAAATTACTCAACACTCACTGTAATCAAAGAAATAAGTAAATACAGTTTCACCCGTTACACCTAGCTAGCGATTATTGGGAGTTGTAAAAAAAACTCACTGCTGATGCGGGTGGACTACTGTACAACTTTCCTGGAGCTTAATTTGCCGCACTTGCCGGGAGTTTCAATAGTTCATTTTTAAATTTCATCTTTAGAAAACTGTATTAAGGAAAGTGAGAAATGTGGATGTTGTAATACATGTTAATCAAATGAAAGCACTACTTTTAAATGTGGTATGGTTCATAGTAGGGGCCAGGTTAGAGAAATTATGGTAGAACTATTACAACATGGTATAGCCATAACATAGAACACTAATATGGACTCGCGAAATTGTGTCTAACCATTTTATGTGCCAATCAGATAGAAAACTATATACCGATCCCCACAATTCTGATCCTGCTGGGTTTTTATTGATGCCTTATTTTCCTGGGTATGGGGTCACTTTCCTGATTACTTGCATTTCTCATAATTTTTTTTTGTTGTAAATTGTATCGTAGACAGTGTGGTAGCAATTCTAGATTCTGTGCAATTCTTTTTGCTTATGTGTTTTCACTCTTCACCCACATCCCTCGTCCCACTGGATGTCTCTGCTTAGCGTGGGTTTTAAATTCGTTTGTATTTTTAAGCTTGGATTCCCAGGGATCACTGGGCTTAGTGGTCAGCCTATGATTGATCAGAAATTAATCAATTAATTAAACCTTGAGTCAATAAGGTTTCCACCCATTGCTGAAAGTATGTGTGTGGCCTGGGAAATGCAATCAAAATCTGAGTAGTTTCCAAGTTTATTCTAGCTTTTTTCTGTTTGCAAGGCCTCACAGCCAGGGACCAGTAGCTCACTAACCTTTTACAGTCTCCCCATAGGTGCACACAGCCTTGCCAGGAGCAACAGCCTTCAGAACCACCAAGAGTAAAGTAGGCTGTCTCCTCTGAGGAGCTATTAAATCTCTGGCCAGTCTGCCAGTCTACTGCTAAACCTAAGCACTACTGAGACCTCAGACTAGCTGCGATGTCAGCCACACTGACATGGAATTCTCCACACTTCACTCCAAATAAAGGCAGCCCCTTGGGGAGTCTTGGTGGAACTTCTGTGCTGCAGAGCTCGGGCAAGGGGTGCTGGGATGCGAGCAGCCCCAGGCAAAACCATCACAGGCTCCCACAAGTGTTATTGGGTGGAGTTCAGTACCCTTTCTTGAAAAAATACTTCTCCTTTGACACCTTTTTATCAATTTCCAGTCTTTTGTGTGTGTGTGTGTTGTGTGTGTGTGGTGTGTGACAAGTCTGTTCAGTTTTATTATTGCTTTTTAGGGAGATTGCTGAGCTCCTTACTTGGCCATTCTGGAAGTCCTGCTCCTTAAAACAGTACAAGTTGTACAAATTACAGGAATTCATCCTATTCCTGGGGGGAGAAGTGGGACCTTCCTTGGGATGTGAAATCTCCAAGTTAATGTCACCTAGGCAAATGTTGATTTCAGCTTGGAAACTAACTGAACCTGTTGGAGGAAGTCCTATTTTATACCCCCACATACTTGCTCAGGGGGTGTGTTTTGGAAGCCCCTCTTCCCTCTTCTCCTCTTGGCTTAGTCTGGTGAGTGAGGAGGGGGGTGGTTTCCTTGTCTGTCAGGTTCCCCGCCGCCATTATGATGTGTGACTTTGTCCTTAATGAACAGCTCCCTTGCTTGCCTAGATGAGTCTTAAGAGATTTATTTGATTTATCAGCATCCCCCCCCCCCCAGTCCTCACGTACCTTTCTAGGCATCATCTAGAGCTCACAAAAGGCCTGTTCTCTCCCCCACCATCCTGCCTCTTTCTTACACACTCACACTCATTTTTATGTACACTCATGTGTGCCCGGTCACGTACACGCATGTACACTCTCACGTGCTTGCACCTCCCTGCTACTTTTTGTTTCTCCTTGCTCATTCCTTTATTTCTCTTCATTGTTTAATGTAACTGATTTTTGGTCTTTGCCTTTCTATTGTAGATTGTACCAGATCTCAACACCGTCGTGTGGGTCTGGCAGTCACTTGTAAAGCAAGAGACAAAACAGGATGATAAGAAAGGGACGAAGATGGGCAAGAGGTCTCCTGCTGCCACTGTGGCTCCCCAGTGCGGTGAGGACTCCCGTGGCCTGCAGTGGAGCAGAGGCCAGCAGAATGGCTACTGTCTAGGGGGGCCTGTGAAGGCCTCCCTGCTGTGAATGAAGCCTGGGTTCCTTTGTTGCTTGGGAGGGAGAATTTGAATGGAGTTGCAGGTTGAATTTTAACGTCTTCTTAGAGATGTGCTCACAATTTATGCCACCACTGTACCTCAAAAGACTTGAAGAACAGTGACTGCATGTCTCTGGCCTTTCCAGGGTGTGGTTGGGGGGCTCTCTCAGCATGTTAATGTGGGTACAAGGTCCCCCCATAATAAGATGCACTGACTCAGCCCTTGTTAGTGGGCAGGTGATAGGCTCTGTGTCTGCCAGGCCGGGCCCTGCTGTGCCTCCATTGTTCAGCCAAGGACACAGGGACAGGGCAGCTTCATGACACCTGCTGAGTCCGCTGCAGGGAAACGAAACCCGGCTGTTTGCACAGGCCTGACTTTCTTCCCACAGCGCCTCCTTCCATCTGGCTCCCTGCGGGCCTTTCCACAGCGTCCGTGTGCAGTCCATGTGCTGGGGACTGGGAAACAGAGCTGCCAAGCAGCGTACCTGTCACTGTTGAGGACTTCCCTAATGTCTGCTGTTTTATTTTGTTCAGATGATGCAGAGACCATTCTTCTGAAAGCGGCCCTGCTCCAGGTCATATGCCTTTACCAGAAGGTGGTGCCGCATGTGGTCATGCAGTACAACTTCGACTTCAGCAAGCTGCTGAAAGGTGCGTCTGAGCCAGCGCAGGCACCTTCTACCATGTGTGCCAGGGGCGAGGGAGGAGCTGAGGCGCCAGATTAGAGCCCCAAAGCTGAGGAGCGAGGACTGGTGGGGAGCTTGGCCAGCGTGCTGCTCCTCCGGCCTGGTTAACTTTATTTGGACTGAGATCTTAAATAGATGGTCTTTCTTAATTAAGTATCAGATGACTGCTTAGCAGTGAAAGAAGGGAGAAACAGCAGTTTGAGTTGCCTGCAGTGACTGATTGACAGTTGAGGTCAGAGAGGCCAACCCTCATCTCATGCCTTTGCACAGGGGCTGCAGAAAGCACAGCCCTTGGCAGGCGCTCTGCCTCCTGCTCATGGCTCACTCGGCAAGGTAGGCGCACACCACGCTTGAACAGGCTGTCTAGTGAAACTGACTTTATAATTGGGCTTGCCAAAGAGCCTTGCGGAAGTGCCCCTCTTTGAGTTTTTTAAGACATTGAAATGGTCCTATATCCAAAGGCTATGATTAGCTTTTTATTGTTTGAGGGCAAAAGTTCTCTTTGCCAGGAGCACAAGTAATTTACTAGAATGTGGTCACTTAGTATTTAGTAGCTGTGTCCTTCCCAAGCAAAGGGCCTGGAAATCAGGCCAGAGCACAAGAACCAGTTTCCAGCTTGGGGAGCCACAGTCTACCCCGAGAGTCTTTGTGGTCTGGGAGTGAGGCCATCCAGGACGAGGTGACATTATGTAGGGCCACACCTGGAGGGCATCCTGGTGGGGGTGGGGCTTCCAGCAGAGGGAAAGACTGCTTCGGTCAGTAGAATCTGGGCTTTTTGGTTGAAGGATCTGGCTAGACTTCAGGAGGCGGGGTCATGTCAGGTGAGGCATGTTGGGCAGTCGCCTTAGGTGGGCACAGAGCAGGGGAGATGGACCCCGCTTCCTTCCTTTTTATTTCCAAACAGGAAGTACCTAGCTCCTCCTCTGGCAGGGGTGGCAGCTGGGTGGGCACCCACCTCCTCACCACTTCTCATCTGTTGTTCCCCTCTCCGCCTGCAGGCATCACCTCCGAGCAGGGCCTTCGAGAGGAGGTGCCCCCCATTCTGCAGCACCACATGCTGCAGGTGGCGCTGGAACTGCCTGCCAGCAAGCTGTTATGGTTAAAGGCCCAGGTAGGAGCGGAGGCTCCCGACTGCTCTCTTTCACTGACCTACTGGGTTTGTTGACCTTCTGACCTGGGACTTTCAAACTGGATCAGGACCCTGGCGAGCCTGGATCCTGAAGGGGGACATCAGTTCTCTGTTTCGAGAGGGTTGTTCAGAGCAGAGCTAGGCCATCTGTGAATCTCTTTGCTTTTGCAAATTAAGGTGCTTAATGTCTCTTTACTGAACTACATTGCTGGGTTTTAGCATTTTGGGGGGGGGAGCGCTTAGCATTTTTAATCTTGACCATTTTATGTTTTCCTTGTCATTTTTTTTTTAATTTTTTAAGATTTATTTATTTATACAAGAGCTAGGGTACAGGCCAGAGGTGCGGGAGGGTGAGAGGATTCACCAGAGACAGAGTGGGGCACAGAACAGGCAGACAGATTGAAAGCACTGCTGCGGGGAACAGCGGGCAAGACAGAAGAGGTCTGCTGTGCCATGTGGGTGTCTCCCTGGCCGTCTGGGAATCAAACCAGCGCTGCAGAGGCTGCGGACAGCTTCACAGCACTGCGCTCAACCCGCTACGCCACCAGGGAGGGCCTGTCTTTTAAGACTTCTGGGACAGTATAATATCGAGCCATAAAGGGGACTCAAAATGCAACCTGTGTATTTAAATATGGGGTACTGTTATCTCTTCTATCCAAAAGGGAAAATGACCAAGCAAAATTAGGCATCATGTTTTTAGTTGTCAGGTGGTTTTTCAGATGCCTTGGGTCTTATTTACTATCTTGTGGGAAACCAGTAGCCTGGGAAGTATGTGCTGTTTCCAGGAAGGCCAGAGATGGCAGTGGTGCTGCGCTCTCTGTTTTTTTCCCCAACCTCGAGAGTTCTTAGTGATGTGTGCCTGCTTGACACCAGGCCTGCTTTACCCCAACTCCTCGACGCCCTGGGAGAGGCAAGGCAGCTGGAGCACAGAGGTTAGGACAGTTCTGAGGGCCCAGCTGTCAGAGGAGGATCCACAATTAGACCCGGCAGTGCTGCCATAGTCCCTTTGAGGACACCACCACCCACCCCAGGGAGACGACCAGCTTGGAACCTTTGGGTCTTCTCCCAGCTGAACAGGGCCAGTGAAACAAAGACCTCTTTCTTTGGAAGAACTGGTGTTAAAATAATTTAAATTCAGTCCCCCATACCACCCCAGTCTGTTAGGCTTCATGAGCGCCAGCACTTCCCGTGTTCAGGATCATCAGGGGCTGCAGGGGACGCCCCAGAGACATGGTTGGTGGAGTTTGGAATTGGGTTCTGTGTAAGACCTATACCAAAAGCCCACTGGCCTTTGTCAGAGGCTGTCTCTATAAGGTGGTGTTGGGTCAGTACCACATCCGCTGAAATGCAGCACGAACGGCCTTCGGCGAGTCCCCCAGCCTGGGCTTTGTTTTCCCACCAGCCGGCAGGCAGGGTAGCGACTGCACCCGGTCCCTGGGATTCATTCCCCACTTGTCCATCACGCAGTCTGTTACCTCCTCATGTCTATGTGTGAAAAACTGGGTAATAGTCATCCCTACCACCCAGGATTGGTGGGCAGGTTGATTTTATCTGCCCAGGATAAAAGGCATGAGTGTGAATAAAACCAAGGTGGTGCCAGCATACACAGAGGGCCGCTGTGCTTCTGTTACTGTTCCTCTCTCGCTGCTAGTACTACAGCTGCTGTTGGGGGTTTGGGGTGAGTTGCCTAACTCCTGAGGTTCCTCATGTATAAGATCTCAGCAGTCTTGCCAAGGTGTGGTCAGAACAGGGTAAGGCGAAGGCTGGCGGTATCCTGGGTGTGCTGCACCTTTGTCACAAGCCGCGGCCTCCTGACGTGTGTTGCATTCTATTGTTCAAACTCCAGGAAGGCCCAGATGCAGAGATTATTGGAGGAGAACGATCTGTGTTTTATTTACTGATGAAAATGTTTGTGACCAGCAGCCATTTGCAGCTCAAGTTATCAACTAAACTCCTAATCACTAAGGTGAGCGCCCTCCTGCCAGCGCGTGTTCGGGCAGTGCTCCGCCCTGGCCCCCTGAGTGGGTGCTCAATCGGCCCTCGCCACATCTGGGCTGTCTTAGGACTGTTCAAGTTTAACTCATGTCTTATATGTGGCTGCATTCCCGAGAGGCTGCGTGGTGACCTGGAAAATGGGTGGGCTTCAAAGTCCTTTCTAGGGTTGTTTTGGTTCTGCCCTTTCTTGGGGTCTACTGGGGAACCGTCTTAACTTCTCTGACTGGCTTCCCCTTGGGGAGTGGGAGTAATGAAGCCAGAGGACTATGGAGGAGATGAAACATGGGGAGCAGTGTGGGCTGTTCCAGCACATAGTGGCTCCCAGTGCTGAGTTCAAGGAGGAGAAATGAGGCATTTGGCATTTGTTTCTCTCCTCTGCCTTCTCATACTTGACGCTAACCTTTCTGGACTGCAGCAGCCCTGCTGGGGCAGCAGGAGATCTCGTCCTTATTTTGTTGTACGGCAAACACTGGGGGAGGGAGCACAGGAATCACAGTCCCCATTTTTTAAGGTGTGGGTCACCTTACGGCCTTAACCTCACCTGAGCTGATTTAAGGACATGTACATCTAGGTCTTGGCCTCAGCAGGTTGCCATTTTCTCCTGGGGTCATAATCCCTGACAGCAGTCGGTAGGGGAGGCCCGTTGTGTTTGCCCAGTGCTCTCCGTGGCAGGGTTCGTGCGGTGGCACTGCTTAAACCCTAGTCTTTTATCAGGCCATTGTGCGATGTCATTCATCACCCACAGCTCAAGTCCTACCTTACAGCAAAGTCAGCTCTCTTAGGAGTGGCAGGTGCTTCTTGCCAGGGCCACATTGAGGTGGTGTGACGTGAGGAAATGGAAAATTTCATGCAGGCTGAGGTTTTTGTCAAGTAGCTGTCAGGGGTCAGGTTGTGCACATTTTCCTACATCTCTGAAAATCCTGGTAGAAAATCAGACTCCAAAGTAGCAGCTGATTTGTTTCTCCTTTCATTGTT